>NC_044054.1:25640304-25647804 GCF_902167405.1 Gadus morhua | reverse complement strand
GATAGAGAGAGAATAAACAAAGCCAAAATAAACACCAAAGAGGACATGCAGGCCCATACTTGAATGTTTATCTTCATGTAAAATGCTCATTTGCGAGAACCACCTTTGCTCATTTGCAAGAACAGCCATTGGGTAATGCCTATTGTGGATTTGTTAGTGTGAGTATCCATCAGTGAGACTGCATCATCTTATCTAGGATGTTTGTGTTTATGGTGCCATCAATTATGTGGTGATTCTATAAATGGTAAAAAAAAAGATAAGCAATAAACTATTGCAAGTTAACTGTCCTTTTGATCCTACAGGGATCCCTTCAAATATTTTTTTTCTTGATCAGATGAAGTGTTTCTCCCGGACAGCGGGCTGCGGCCTCACACATTCCATGGTGCAGAGGACGAATCCTGGCCCTCTGCCAAGCTGCCTTTGGTTTGTTTGCTGTTTCAATGTGAGAAACCATGGTCACGACCTTGACGGTGACCACTTTGAATACATTTCCAGGCACTGTGGGCTTCTATCAGTCTCATTGTCACACTTTCCCTCTGCCAAAATGAAAACACAATGGCAGTGCTGTACTATTTATTAAAATTAACATTTAAAAGGGACGATTACCGGATGGCTCTACGAAAGAAAACCAAATGTGGCGTGTTTGTGTGGCTATGCATGTGCATCAGTGCACACTTGCATTTCATAAAAGTATAATTTTCTATCTTCTGCAGCAAACAAGGACACAGTATCCACATGAGGAATCTTACCCTCCATCTCAACCATCAACAGTGCCAATCTGCCTGTTGAACAGAGATTATTGAATTGCCTCTTTCTACAAATCCTTTAACATTAATATACATACATATTATTTTTTAACAAATCTACGGCATAGTGAAGATTGCATTTGTCTCTTAATGGACCATGGAATATACTAAGTTAAATCCTGAGGAAGAAGAAATCTCAAGCCCTAAAGGTTTGAACGACTCAACACCCTCAATGACGACAGCAAAATTCTTTAAAAGCACCACCCGCCTATTATCTTTTGCTGAAATGGCTGAGTCGCTGCTCGGCTCACAAAAGCCATAATTCTAGCTTAGAGAAAACACGCAGAGAGCAGCCTCAGTCGCCAAATATTAAAGGGAGAAAAATAAGAAATAAGCTAACAGAACAAACAACAATTTAGGTCACATGTGTTTTCTCTGGTATGTGCAGACAATCAAATAGATTGAGAGACCCTATATGAGGCAGAAAATGTCAGGGATGTTAAGTTCATTGAGGATGCATGCGGATGTAGGAGGATGTTTGTGGTTTCAAGGTTGTGCCAGGCCAGCACTACTGTAGAATAATCATGCAATTTGAGTTCTACTACAAGCACTAAATCACAATTCCCTGTAAACACACGCCCTTGTTAATTCACCTCAACAGTGATAAGATCGAAATGAGTGTGCAATTTTAATGGGTTGTTGAAATCGCATGGCTTGCTCACTTAGCGGGTCAAAGGAATAACCTTGAGGATTAACCAGGTCGTAAGTGGGTTCCCTTTGGGTCTACCCATTATTAATAACTATGAGGCAAGATATCAAACTATGAGGCAAGCTACCGCATCTTGATATTTCGTCCCTTCTAGTGTTCACAATTTCAGACGTCACTTTCTTCTCCAAGTGGGGGTCTGACCGTGGAGGAGGAGCTGACGATGGAGGTGTACAGCTAGTCCCTTCTCAAAAAGCAGCCAAAAAAGAGGGCCGATAGAATTTGATAGAACAAAACAAAATGAAACGGTTAGTGGCACCAGTGCCACAAGCATAAAATGTTAGTCTGTTAGGCTAGCGCTGTCTATGTTTATAAACGTATATAGACTTATATAAACGAGATACACAGATTGATCGGACGGCCACAGACCCTTATCGGCTGATATACGCCCTAAAAAATGATTGTGCACAAGACGCACCACCCTGATTGTGTGTGGTGATGGCTGATTTAACCTGTGCACACTGATCAATTCTCTCAATATGCAACATATGTGTGGCCAGTTGAGGCTGCTCTAACCAGCCACCATCCACACACACTCCCAAACAGTAATTTAAGCATGCAGTCTAGGATTAGTAGGAGTCCAAGATTGCATTTTTTGTCAAATCCAAGGGTACTCCGATATTAAAACCACTGCCAGATCAACGCCATGGTGGCTAGGGTGCCAAGCAAAGAACTTGAATGAAATAACTACTAAAATAAACAAATAATACACTCTGACCTCCTATCTAATGCTGCTTTCTGTTCTGCTGCCGTTTCCTCCTATCTCATGGACAGATGTATTCCTCTAGGACCTGCTGCTGTACAGCCAGGTGTAATCTACAGCACACTGAAGAGGGTTCAGGGTTGACACACACTCTGAAGAGGGAATTAACCATGTGGTCTTAACTGGCTCTCACCAGGCAGGGTTACATGATATTTACTGAGCAGTCAAGGTGATTGAGAACAATGGGGAATAGCATTGGGGTTTACTCCCTCCTCCTAGAAGAGACACTTTGGATACAGAAAGACTATCTCTGAATAATGTCTTTCTGAAACACACACGCACAGACTTCCCTTCTTGTTCACTGTGGCTCTTTATTTGCTTTCTGGAGAGCTGGTTCATTGTGTGGATGTGGAATGCAGTGAGAGTGTGACAAGAAGGGGACTTAGGGGGAATTTTCAGCAGTGTTGATGGACTACACTTCATGCCACTGGTCTCCATGGGGATGAGCCAGATCAGGCATAATTAACTGATCTTTTGCTCAGTGTCTTCAGAGAGCATTTTGTTAGGACTGAAGGTTACATTTCCTTTGAATGTTCGGAAATAAAGAGAAGACGCATAGAAAATGAAACATCCGATGCAAAGAATAGATGATGGAGTTGCTCTGATCTTCTGAGCACGATCTTCTCATAATACAATCTAACTAACAAATAGCCTTTGTATACCTGCCCTTTATTGATCCTATCTGTAAATCCCTTCAGATAGTACACAAGGGTGGCCTCTAGCTTTCATTATATGACAAAAGTACAAACGAAACTCGCTTTTTGCTTTTGACAAGCTTACATGTGCAAACCAAAGTACCTGTAGTACCTGTGTACTTGCAACACTGCCTCAGCTATTCACAATATGGGATTTCTTTGCTCATTGTTCAAACCATCATTTTTAAATCGGCAACAAACCAGGAATGCTATTGGAACCACAGCTTGTTGCTGAGGAACAGAAGATATCTATGGTCTATTCACAAAAATCTCAGTAGTGCTATGGCGGTAAAGCAAAGAAACGTACATACAATATCAGAGATCATTGAATAGCTAACATATCTCTAAACTACACTAAACTGAAGGCATTGTTTTAATTATCCATCACACACACACACACGCGTGTACACACACACACACACACTACACACACACACACACACACACACACCACACACACACACACACACACACACACACACACACCACACACACACACACACACACACAACACACACACACTTTTCCAAAGAATGCCAGGGCCCATTGCTGCGTTTGTCTTTTTGGGAACGTGGTCTAAAATCAGCGGGTACGAGCGTTAATCCTCCTGGACAAATGACACCCTTGGTTTTCTGCTGATGCCAGGGCCCTGTAGTTAAAGGGTCGAGCTAGGGCCGGGGAACAGGCTACAGCTGAGAACAACACCTGGAATCCCTCACCGGCACCAAGAAGCTCTGAACGAAAACAAATGTCAACACGCCCCCTCCAGAGAACGGCAGTGTTTACCCTGGCGGGATGAAGTATTGGCTACCACCAGCTGCTCTTCTGCTGGCTCTGAAACCACCACCCTCAACTTTGACTGATATTTCGGATATTTCTGCATCCTTATTATTATGATTTATTTTTTTGAAAACTGAGATTTTTCAATGTCCAAATGAATTTGTATTTTGTGAACCGCGTAAAATCAAATATAATAATGTGGGCTGCACCTGTCTTAACAGTGATAGTTGCCTGTACATGACCAAAAAGGGTTCGCAACCTCAATGCGCTTCATCTGGCAGTGCAAAAGTGCTCTTTTAACCTGCTGTTATCCCGTTTTTTCTTAGTCCAAATAGGGACAGGTTGCTTGACTATGGCCCCAGGGAACTATGTTCACCAGATGTATGGCAAATGATGGGAACAGGACAAAGGATCCTATTTTCACCTGCTCTTTCCAATCTTCATAATGGGTCCCTGAAAGAGATGCACCCCAGATTAGTATTTTCTAAATATGACATAAGCTGTTGTCCAAAAGTAGTTTTTGCTTAGGAAAGTTCCTAACAGTGAAATTCCAAACAAAAATACTGATTCGGATTCATGTAGATAAATATGACTGAACAGGAGCGGGAGCAACGATTCTCATGGGTGACAACCATCTAGTTTCAGTATTTGGAATGGGAGCCTTTATTTAAAAATGTAATTTCAATATCAACCCTGGTAAGGAAGTTGTATTTTTCACCGGGTTGCCCTAGTTTATACAGCCTGCATGAAGCAACACGGTAAGTATCTAAGTAAGTATCTATCTATTTTTGTTGTTGAACATTGCAGTTTCACCACAGGAGACCCATGTCCATAACCTACGTCTCTGCATTATGTTGTAGCCTAATGTAGGCTAAGTGCAGTCAGATCTCTAAGCACCACGGTGGTCGTATTCCTTATGAACCCCCAAGTCCTTATGAATTCTCCTTTACATCTTTCCTTGACCTAAATGTGATTTTCCATTGAGGTCGAGGAGAAGAGGTTAGGAAAGGACACGCATTATTATTTTTTCTACTATTCGACCGCAGAGACAGTTATAGTCACAGCAAAATCATTTGCCGTGACTGACAACTCAATGTCGAAATGTCCAAACAATGAATGCAGTGATATTAAAATTCTTCACCTAAAAAACGAATAGGACCTACAGGTTTTCAAGTAAAACAGGATAGGCCTACCATTTATGAATTATTTAAACTTGAAACGGGTCCAACTTTCCCGAACACAATAAAAGTTCAAATAATGTGTGCTATCAGAATATTGAACATAGGATCCCGGGAACATAGGACCTCTGGAACTTAAGACCCTGGGAACACAGCGGCACAAACGAGTATGGAACAATGAGACGGCATGAATGATAATATCTAACTGCAGTGTAAGGTGACGACATCTTTGGATTATCAATTTTCCTTAGGTTTGCTAAAAAGAAAACGACAGATTGGCCAAAATTATTTAACTATGATAACTTCATAAGCTTTGGTTCACTAACTAAAAACAAGCGAAAGTGGCTGCTCGAATCATTCCATCTTGTATTGATAGCCTATTGTTTATGATCGGTCACGCCTGCTTTATGGTATTACGTCGACCAAAAGACCCCTGCATAGCGGGATCGCATCATAGCCTAGATAGTCACAAGATTATTCAGATAGTCACAAGATTATTCGAAATGAATATTCATCACCAGCAATCGAGAACCTTTACCATTCCAAAAGGACGTCAGACTCAGAACAGCAATTGCGTAGCGGTACACCTCATGACCCTCGAGGTCTCAGCCTACGAGGCGTAGTTAGGTGTGTGTCAATCAAGCATGCAACTCACACTCCCACACATTCCTGGTCACAGTCAGACAGATTTTTTGACCAAACATTAATATTGAGGAGTTTGTTTATTTAAGTTTATTTCAACTCAAATAGTCAGAACGTTTATTCCACGGTTAATGAGACAATAAACTTCAGATCATGAGCATTTTTGCTTTAATTTAATATTACGTAGACCGACAAAACCGAGTAGGACTACAGCTAGTTTATTTTCTTGTGGGCCAACTTTGGGTAATGGTAAGTTTGTAAGTAGGCTATAACATTCTAACCGCTTCACCCATTCGGCAGCGTGACTTTTAAGCATGGCTCGCTGTGGCTATGTACGCAGAAAACACCGGAAAATATCACTTTCGTTTGTGTACTTACCCTAGAAATAGTTAACGGTGTGCTGAAATCCCGTCCTCCCACAAGGCGAAATCCCCAAGGTGAGGGTCCCTCAAGTGTCACAGTCTGGGGCATATTCGATTCGTGGTTTAGTTTGTAAAGGCACACACGTCCGAGCTAGCCAAGGGTCCGAAAATATAGAAAATGTTAGGTTTGGTTTGTGAAATAAACCTTGTCTCGGCTTTCCCAGCTTCTAGGCAACACTATTTAAGTTGCTTTAAAACTTTAAATAATGAACCTCCTCTTACGCGAGATGAGGGGTTGTGTCTGCAAAGCCGACAACCCTTCCTTTCTCACTCTCAGCGAGTGTGGGAGGGACCCGGGGAGCTCGTTAGACGTTCTGTGTTAGGGCAGTGCTGCCTCACTGAACATAACGGGAAAACTCAGTCAGCGGGAACTTTCTCAGAAATAACCTTATTAGCATGCACATCACAGTAGGCTTTACAATGCAACGTACGCGATTTTGTTTGGACTAGTAGACTTGTTCCACCTATTCAACTGATATAGTTGTAGCCTGTCTGTCGGTACGTGATGATCATTAGTAGATTAAACATAGCCACATGGACAGTTAATGCAGAAATATACTCAATAAAACGATTAAACAAGAACAAGGGTATGCAATAGCGGAGATTCTCCTGCGGAAAAGATGAATTGATAATTTTTCGCAGTTCTGAACAGCACACCATATTAACGGCGTCACATGTGTTAGGCTGATTGGCTAAATAAGTTTGTCTGTCAAAGTAATTCCTTCCTGCCCAGTGATATCGATGTGGACAGCCAGAGGTCCAGACTGATCTGTGCTAGCGAAACGCGAATATGAGGTCAATTGATCAGGATGAACTCCAGCCTAATGGGTTGGGCATCTAATTGTAAACTGCCACTGAAACATCACTTTTGAAGCAGCACTTGAGATGCATCACTGAAAGAAAAAAACAACGATTGGATCTGTCACGTCATGTGGCATTAAGTTGTTTAATCTATTTGAGTATATTAAGTCTTAAAACATACTTTGCTGTATGAAAATTATCTGTATTAACAAAAAATGTGGTTTCATATCTGACAAGGTCCATGTGTACTTATGATTTGATGAAACTAAACTTCGAATCCACATAATAAAAATGTTCATTTTATTTTCAAAAAAAGACAAACAAAGGAGTAAATTTAATTCAGTTAGTAAGACTCTTCATGATGAAGATTCGCTTATACAGCCATTCAATGAACAAATCAAAGGATATTTGATTTGTTCTGCATGAGATAAGACAATTTGAACTGTTTGTATTTAGAGACATATGGGCAAATATTTCAGATATGTCTTCAGATCCCGCCACAAATTTATGCGTGGGCCCAAAACCATATAATGCGTTATTGACATATACTACCTTTCGCTGCACACAAACGTGGTGGGTTTTTCAGTCTGTTTTACTGTACAGGTTTTTCTAAGGTTGCTTTCAGTTCAGCTCAAGTAAACCTATAGATGTTCCTCAGCTATCTCCCAGCACTGAGGGTTAGGGGTTATGTATTATCGCTTTTAGCA
>NC_044054.1:25498063-25640204 GCF_902167405.1 Gadus morhua | reverse complement strand
CTCAGTGTCTTCAGAGAGCATTTTGTTAGGACTGAAGGTTACATTTCCTTTGAATGTTCGGAAATAAAGAGAAGACGCATAGAAAATGAAACATCCGATGCAAAGAATAGATGATGGAGTTGCTCTGATCTTCTGAGCACGATCTTCTCATAATACAATCTAACTAACAAATAGCCTTTGTATACCTGCCCTTTATTGATCCTATCTGTAAATCCCTTCAGATAGTACACAAGGGTGGCCTCTAGCTTTCATTATATGACAAAAGTACAAACGAAACTCGCTTTTTGCTTTTGACAAGCTTACATGTGCAAACCAAAGTACCTGTAGTACCTGTGTACTTGCAACACTGCCTCAGCTATTCACAATATGGGATTTCTTTGCTCATTGTTCAAACCATCATTTTTAAATCGGCAACAAACCAGGAATGCTATTGGAACCACAGCTTGTTGCTGAGGAACAGAAGATATCTATGGTCTATTCACAAAAATCTCAGTAGTGCTATGGCGGTAAGCAAAGAAAACGTACATACAATATCAGAGATCATTGAATAGCTAACATATCTCTAAACTACACTAAACTGAAGGCATTGTTTTAATTATCCATCACACACACACACACGCGTGTACACACACACACACACCACACACACACACACACACACACACACAACACACACACACACACACCAACACACCACACACACACACACACACACACACACACACACACACACACACTTTTCCAAAGAATGCCAGGGCCCATTGCTGCGTTTGTCTTTTTGGGAACGTGGTCTAAAATCAGCGGGTACGAGCGTTAATCCTCCTGGACAAATGACACCCTTGGTTTTCTGCTGATGCCAGGGCCCTGTAGTTAAAGGGTCGAGCTAGGGCCGGGGAACAGGCTACAGCTGAGAACAACACCTGGAATCCCTCACCGGCACCAAGAAGCTCTGAACGAAAACAAATGTCAACACGCCCCTCCAGAGAACGGCAGTGTTTACCCTGGCGGGATGAAGTATTGGCTACCACCAGCTGCTCTTCTGCTGGCTCTGAAACCACCACCCTCAACTTTGACTGATATTTCGGATATTTCTGCATCCTTATTATTATGATTTATTTTTTTGAAAACTGAGATTTTTCAATGTCCAAATGAATTTGTATTTTGTGAACCGCGTAAAATCAAATATAATAATGTGGGCTGCACCTGTCTTAACAGTGATAGTTGCCTGTACATGACCAAAAAGGGTTCGCAACCTCAATGCGCTTCATCTGGCAGTGCAAAGTGCTCTTTTAACCTGCTGTTATCCCGTTTTTTCTTAGTCCAAATAGGGACAGGTTGCTTGACTATGGCCCCAGGGAACTATGTTCACCAGATGTATGGCAAATGATGGGAACAGGACAAAGGATCCTATTTTCACCTGCTCTTTCCAATCTTCATAATGGGTCCCTGAAAGAGATGCACCCCAGATTAGTATTTTCTAAATATGACATAAGCTGTTGTCCAAAAGTAGTTTTTGCTTAGGAAAGTTCCTAACAGTGAAATTCCAAACAAAAATACTGATTCGGATTCATGTAGATAAATATGACTGAACAGGAGCGGGAGCAACGATTCTCATGGGTGACAACCATCTAGTTTCAGTATTTGGAATGGGAGCCTTTATTTAAAAATGTAATTTCAATATCAACCCTGGTAAGGAAGTTGTATTTTTCACCGGGTTGCCCTAGTTTATACAGCCTGCATGAAGCAACACGGTAAGTATCTAAGTAAGTATCTATCTATTTTTGTTGTTGAACATTGCAGTTTCACCACAGGAGACCCATGTCCATAACCTACGTCTCTGCATTATGTTGTAGCCTAATGTAGGCTAAGTGCAGTCAGATCTCTAAGCACCACGGTGGTCGTATTCCTTATGAACCCCCAAGTCCTTATGAATTCTCCTTTACATCTTTCCTTGACCTAAATGTGATTTTCCATTGAGGTCGAGGAGAAGAGGTTAGGAAAGGACACGCATTATTATTTTTTCTACTATTCGACCGCAGAGACAGTTTATAGTCACAGCAAAATCATTTGCCGTGACTGACAACTCAATGTCGAAATGTCCAAACAATGAATGCAGTGATATTAAAATTCTTCACCTAAAAAACGAATAGGACCTACAGGTTTTCAAGTAAAACAGGATAGGCCTACCATTTATGAATTATTTAAACTTGAAACGGGTCCAACTTTCCCGAACACAATAAAAGTTCAAATAATGTGTGCTATCAGAATATTGAACATAGGATCCCGGGAACATAGGACCTCTGGAACTTAAGACCCTGGGAACACAGCGGCACAAACGAGTATGGAACAATGAGACGGCATGAATGATAATATCTAACTGCAGTGTAAGGTGACGACATCTTTGGATTATCAATTTTCCTTAGGTTTGCTAAAAAGAAAACGACAGATTGGCCAAAATTATTTAACTATGATAACTTCATAAGCTTTGGTTCACTAACTAAAAACAAGCGAAAGTGGCTGCTCGAATCATTCCATCTTGTATTGATAGCCTATTGTTTATGATCGGTCACGCCTGCTTTATGGTATTACGTCGACCAAAAGACCCCTGCATAGCGGGATCGCATCATAGCCTAGATAGTCACAAGATTATTCAGATAGTCACAAGATTATTCGAAATGAATATTCATCACCAGCAATCGAGAACCTTTACCATTCCAAAAGGACGTCAGACTCAGAACAGCAATTGCGTAGCGGTACACCTCATGACCCTCGAGGTCTCAGCCTACGAGGCGTAGTTAGGTGTGTGTCAATCAAGCATGCAACTCACACTCCCACACATTCCTGGTCACAGTCGACAGATTTTTGACCAAACATTAATATTGATGAGTTTGTTTATTTAAGTTTATTTCAACTCAAATAGTCAGAACGTTTATTCACGGTTAATGAGACAATAAACTTCAGATCATGAGCATTTTTGCTTTAATTTAATATTACGTAGACCGACAAAACCGAGTAGGACTACAGCTAGTTTATTTTCTTGTGGGCCAACTTTGGGTAATGGTAAGTTTGTAAGTAGGCTATAACATTCTAACCGCTTCACCCATTCGGCAGCGTGACTTTTAAGCATGGCTCGCTGTGGCTATGTAACGCAGAAAACACCGGAAAATATCACTTTCGTTTGTGTACTTACCCTAGAAATAGTTAACGGTGTGCTGAAATCCCGTCCTCCCACAAGGCGAAATCCCCAAGGTGAGGGTCCCTCAAGTGTCACAGTCTGGGGCATATTCGATTCGTGGTTTAGTTTGTAAAGGCACACACGTCCGAGCTAGCCAAGGTCCGAAAATATAGAAAATGTTAGGTTTGGTTTTGTGAAATAACCTTGTCGGCTTTCCCAGCTTCTAGGCAACACTATTTAAGTTGCTTAAAACTTTAAATAATGAACCTCCTCTTACGCGAGATGAGGGGTTGTGTCTGCAAAGCCGACAACCCTTCCTTTCTCACTCTCAGCGAGTGTGGGAGGGACCCGGGGAGCTCGTTAGACGTTCTGTGTTAGGGCAGTGCTGCCTCACTGAACATAACGGGAAAACTCAGTCAGCGGAACTTTCTCAGAAATAACCTTATTAGCATGCACATCACAGTAGGCTTACAATGCAACGTACGCGATTTTGTTTGGACTAGTAGACTTGTTCACCTATTCAACTGATATAGTTGTAGCCTGTCTGTCGGTACGTGATGATCATTAGTAGATTAAACATAGCCACATGGACAGTTAATGCAGAAATATACTCAATAAAAACGATTAAACAAGAACAAGGGTATGCAATAGCGGAGATTCTCTGCGGAAAAGATGAATTGATAATTTTTCGCAGTTCTGAACAGCACACCATATTACGGCGTCACATGTGTTAGGCTGATTGGCTAAATAAGTTTGTCTGTCAAAGTAATTCCTTCCGCCCAGTGATATCGATGTGGACAGCCAGAGGTCCAGACTGATCTGTGTAGCGAAACGGAATATGAGGTCACTTGATCAGGATGAACTCCAGCCTAATGGGTTGGGCATCTATTGTAAACTGCCACTGAAACATCACTTTTGAAGCAGCACTTGAGATGCATCACTGAAAGAAAAAAACAACGATTGGATCTGTCACGTCATGTGGCATTAAGTTGTTTAATCTATTTGAGTATATTAAGTCTTAAAACATACTTTGCTGTATGAAATTATCTGTATTAACAAAAAATGTGGTTTCATATCTGACAAGGTCCATGTGTACTTATGATTTGATGAAACTAAACTTCGAATCCACATAATAAAAATGTTCATTTTATTTTCAAAAAAAGACAAACAAAGGAGTAAATTTAATTCAGTTAGTAAGACTCTTCATGATGAAGATTCGCTTATACAGCCATTCAATGAACAAATCAAAGGATATTTGATTTGTTCTGCATGAGATAAGACAATTTGAACTGTTTGTATTTAGAGACATATGGGCAAATATTTCAGATATGTCTTCAGATCCCGCCACAAATTTATGCGTGGGCCCAAACCATATAATGCGTATTGACATATAATACCTTCGCTGCACACAAACGTGGTGGGTTTCAGTCTGTTTTACTGTACAGGTTTTTCTAAGGTTGCTTTCAGTTCAGCTCAAGTAAACCTATAGATGTTCCTCAGCTATCTCCCAGCACTGAGGGTTAGGGTTAGTATTATCGCTTTTAGCAGTAGTGACGACAGCAGTAGGCTATATAGCGGCGTCCACAGTATCACGAGTTCAGGAACCTTTGTGGAACACGTTGGTGAGGACACAGAGTGACTTGTGGGAATAGAGGTGCCCCTCGCACCGCTGGTTCTGTTAAAAGCCTTGTTTTCTCACCTTACAGTACAAACATGCATTATAGAAATAAGTGGAATGCAGCCAATCAAAGTTAACAAGGTTTCACAGTCAGTAAATATAAATACCATCCATGAGATAATTGGCTTTATGTGTGCATGTGTGTGTGTGTGTGTGTGTGTGTGTGTGTGTGTGTGTGTGTGTGTGTGTGTGTGTGTGTGTGTGTGTGCGTGTGTGTGTGTGCGTGTGTGTGTGTGTTTGTGTGGTACATATGGCTGCCATTTATATTGTTGTTCAGTTTATATTCTTTCTTCTATACATTTATTAAGTCCCTACCGCTGCAAAATATCCTATACTTGCCAAGAAAATAGAAAACAGGAGCCTATAAGATACCTAACTGTTAGATACACAACACACACACACATAACCACAGGAAATAACCTTGGGTCTGGATATAATTTTTTGTTCTTGCCTTTGCAGAGGGCTTTTTACCTTCTGCCCTGTGGTCCAGACAGTGGCGGAGCCAGAATAATTTTATAGGGGTGGCCAGACTGGGACCAAAATTTTCATAGTGGTGGCCACATAAATCAGAAACATGATTGTGTTTTCATTAAGCATCTAAAGTCGGCTTTACCTGATAGTATTAGGCCTTTTCATACCACTGACATGGTTACCAGGCAGCGGAAAAAACAACTAGTTTATTCTAACTATTCTAGTAGTCCCAGTCCCCAATCCCATTATACTAAATTGATGGAGTTAATTCTAGAGGGTACATCTAGAGAAAATAAGTCCATTATTTTAGTGTCTCATTTTTTTTTGCGATTTTCACTGGCTACAATATTGCATCGGTCAGTTGTCAAATTTGCTGAAGAAAATGTTAAACTTCAATAATTGTTCATAGTCAACTTATATAGTGCATTTATTTAAGCTCTCAACAGCATAACCATACAGCTTCGCCTTCGCCACATCGCCGGGAAAACACGGCACACGCAAAGTACATCCATGGAATCAGCCGTTCAAAACCAGTCTGCATGAATCGTATGACAACTGGATGGCAGGGGATGCGGACAAGGAATACACTGCAGGGGAGAACATGAGAGCCCCAGCTCGCCGCATAGCCTGGGTGCTTTAAGCATGGAATAAGCTGGATACGGAGTGGGTGAAAAACTATGTGTGTGTGTGTGTGTGTGTGTGTGTGTGTGTGTGTGTTGTGTGTCACTCTGTTCGAGCCTGCATGAGAGTTCAATGTTGTCATTAGCTGCCTGTTAGGCTACGTCTTTCTGACCAATCGCAGTTCAAGGCCGACCTGGGCTGCAGGCTATATTCGGGAGGGGCGCTCAGTTAACTCCCATCTAGACAAAATCGAATTGGTTGCGACGTTGACCCGGCGCCCCCCGAAAAGTTAACGGGCCACAGTGAATTCTCCCAACTCTCCCGATTACCACACAGGCACGCACTGCGTGTGCGTGCGTGCCTGTGTGTGTGTGCAGGGCAGGCGTTATTCAATTGCCTGGTAAACATGTAGCCTAGGCTACGGTAATATTCATACTGGTTTAAATAATGCATTTGATAGGCTATTTCCCATCGTTGCTGAGCAAGAGTTTTGTTCGAAAGTTCAGTGATAGAAAACAAATATAGCCCGGCTATTTACGTTTTACGGTACCTGTCATGCACCTACCCGATGTCAAGTGGACCGGGTTGAATTCACTGCGGGTCTCTCTTATATCCATCTTACCAAAGATATTTTGGTACTGTCCTTCTCAACACTCTGATCTCACTAAAAGGCTAGCAGCACGAAACAGCATAATCGACGAGATGCACTATGCATAGAGAAGAAAGAATACCGACGTTGAATTTGCAACATTTTGCAACTAATTATTCTAAATCTGCCCATACATGGACACGGCAGAATTTTGCGGTTTTCACACGCTACAATGTTGCATCTGTGGCTGCTGGTAATTCAATCACAAAGAAGTAAACTCTACTCGCATTGGAAGCTCCCGTTTTTGTGTTGCAGTAAAAATGCGTCCTTAAGGGAACGACGGCTATGCGAAAATAGCGTTTCGATTTTTTTTTTTTTGCCCCGGTCGTAGGGGTGGCCAGCGGGGTGGCCGAAGTTTGACCAATGGTGGCCACGGCCACCCCTGGCCACCACGTGGCTCCGCCACTGGGTCCAGAGTAGTTAACCTGAGCACAGCAGCTGCAGTGTACCAAGCCTAAGCCCTTTTCCAATGATCTCAACCACTATAGAACCATGAACAGCCCCACACTAATCAACGTGTTGCTTAGTGTGCGTACAGGAATTTAAGATCATTGTATATTTGTATAATGATATAAGCATTCAGTGTGTGATTCTGATTATCATAATGATGAATCCCACATATTATTTTAATTATAATAGCCTACATTTTTTAATTTTTACAACCATTCATTCAAATGTTTTCGTTTGCGAGTTATACCATTGGAATTAATTTCAATGAGCCTGGGAGTAATCAATTGAATCAATTGAATACATGGCCTGACCATGGGGGCCTGACTGTAGTTATTTTCACCTTGTTCTCATCTCTAAAAAAAATGGAATCCTGTCAGAAAGGGACTTCCTGGTTGCTCTGTGGTAAACGAGCGTGTTCGGTGCATGGTTCGGTGGCAGCAGTTATCGACTTGGCTTTCGCGAGTGCGGTAAACGTTCCCATGGTAATAGCGAGCTCTACCAATCAAAGACTTCGTGTTACACTTTAGGATCGTGGGTAGTTAGTGACTTTAAATGACATCGCGAATGAGGCATATTTTTCTTAAAACTTTTCTTTAAATTGTGGTTACGACTTGTGGCTAATATCAAAAACCTCTATGAAGAATATGAAATGGGATTTTCACTTCCGAACCACGATGCTGCGATAGTGTGACGTCAGGCTGTTTGCGGAAATTCCGTAGTGCAAAAGTCACGCGTACACCCTGTTTAGGCACGACCCAACAAACGGTAGCCGATGGTGTTCGGTAATCTACCACAATGTAGAGATGCTGTTCACTGTGCAAAAGCATGCTCTTTGCATGGACTTCCGAAGGATCACAACTTTCAGAACCGGGGACAGTACGAAGCAGGATTTTCAGATCGGTTAGCCTACTCCTCAAAAACGACTCAGTTCCCACTTTAATGGGATATACAGGATTACAACCTGTAACTATGCTTTATTAGTTGATGTGTTTAAAACAAACAATGTATCTCCTAAAGAGTGTTGACTAGAGTTGTTGGTCCTAACGGAGCTGTGCTCCAATTGCGAAAGGTTATTGTGTTGTGCAATATTTTCGTTCAACTTTCCAATGATCCTATTGCATCCACCGCGGCCAAGATCTATTTTGACCTTACTCAAAAGTTTGTGTGATCCAGGAACCAAATCCCAACACTTCTTCACTCAAGCCCCATTCCATGATGTAGGATCTCTAACGGACCCGCCTCAGTGGGCACACAGAGGTAATCACCAAAGACGGTCTCGCTCCCACAGCTGTCACAATGACCTTCATAAATGCCTTAAAGCAATGCAAAGTATTAAGGAACAGTTGGTTCCTTGGTCTAGTAGTGCATCAGTGTTTCTATTTAAGAGTAAAACTGTTATTGTTTTAATATATATGATGATGCTTCATTGTGTGACACTGTTAACACCTTGTGTTGTTGAAAACGTAAAATGTTGAGCTACCCCTGTCACTGTAACATGATTGCAGAATAATATGTTGGACCTGTTGGACCCCCGGACAGCTGTGTGCGGAGCGAGAGCGTCTTTGGTGATTACCTCTGTGTGCCCACTGAGGCGGGTCCGTTAGGGATCCTACATCATGGAATGGGGCTTGAGTGAAGAAGTGTTGGGATTTGGTTCCTGGATCACACACACTTTTGAGTAAGGTCAAAATAGATCTTGGCCGCGGTGGATGCAATAGGATCATGGGAAAGTACACTGAGGGATCACGTGAGAAACAAAGGTATACAACTCGGGCATGAATGTGTTTTGGCTTTTGTATTTGTTGATATACAGTACCGGAAACATTGTACTGAACTGAAATAATGTTATCTGGACTATAGGAAAGTGCACTTGAACACTTTTCCGAGTGCTGACTGTCAACTTTATTATGATGTTGGGTACCAAAAAAAATCTATTTTTCCTTTTCTAAATAGGAATCCAGGTAACGGTGGGATGTCTCAGCGTGGGCATGGAAACCATGTCCAGTTGACACGGTTACGGTGGCATCTCCCCCATTCATCTACACCTGTAAAGGGCCCAGGATTCAGACCCAGCAAGAGACTCTGTTTGGAAGAGGAAGACTTATCTGCAGAGTTTCAATCTGATCCGCTTGACTGATCGTATAACCCTGGGGATTCTGTTACAGAGGAATCCGAAATATGGTAAGTTTCATATTTGTACAACATGTTCGTCACTTATCAGCAGAGATGAGAAAAGTAGAGAGAGTTGGAAAGCTAATCCAAAAATGTCTTCTATCTTTTGTTTTATGTTAGGTTTGGTCCTACGTACGGTGACCGAAAGTCAGACGCGCTGCTTGTGAACAGGCAAGGCTGGTTACTGCTTGGGAGGCTGGTTACTGCTTGGGGGGGCTGGTTACTGCTTGGGGCACCCGCCAGGCAGGCAGACATAACTTCCTCAAAAAATGTCAAAATGTGGCAACCGCAACTCCCCCTCCCCTTTTTATGATTGATTCCCACAGCGCCCTCAAAGTTTGCATTGAAAATGAAAAGGTGTTATCCATCTGGAAGTGACAAAAGAAAGCAAAAAACGGCAACATGTGCCATGACTGCTAAAAGTCTTTCACAATATGTACCCTGTTTTTTTTGCAAATCTAAACATTTTAAATAAAATAATTTATATAATTTGATTTTGTAAATTTTTTCAATGGTGTCACATTGTTTATAATATAATGGTTATGTACACTGGTGGCAGGCCCCCCTAGGAATATTTTGCCTATGGCCCTAAGTGACTCTAGAATCGCCACTGCCCGAAGTACAATGTTTTTGAAAGCTGCCTCAGAGTGCTGTTTGAAATCTGTCCGGTGTGCAAGACAAATTGAGGTCCAGCAACAGACAGGCATGTTCAACCAGCATGGCAGTAATCTGTAAATGACTCAAGACGGTGGCAGGCAGCCCATGTAAGTACGACACCCGTTGGCCAACCTCCTGCCATCAGCTTGCCTCTTGTTTCCCCGGTGCATCGGTGTGCCAACTTTCAACTATTACCATATGGAATTTGTGGAATTTTCCGACATATTTTCCTATTTTTCATATAATCCTTGCTCTATAAGCTGAAACTTGTAGATGAGTTGGTCGCTGCAAAAAAAACCTTGGGGCCTGAGAAGGCGGCCAAGTGGAAGTCAGTTGTCAACCACATCCAGAATTTGCATGCATGAAGACCACCTCTTCCCCAAGTGTGGGCATCTTGACAGTGTATCGGAATCCAAGTAAACGGTTGCAACCAGGTATGGTAACAAAATGTGCTGGTAAAATATAAACGTATATTCTAGACGGGTAAGGAAAAATCCATTGCACTGGTTGAGTTATGATTACATACATATAGATAACTACATCATCTCATGGACTTCTTAATGCAGGCCCCTAGGGCACAAACACGCATACATAGTACGCGTTTATCTTTCCTGAATGTATTCTAGGGGATTGTAGACGGGATAAATCCATTTAAAAAGCATACAAACTTGCCAGAACCACTTCTGGCTCCATTCCGTATGGAGTATGACGAATCTGTCATACTTGTGACAACAGTTGTTTGATGGTTTGTTAACCATGATATTATTATGTGAAAAATACTTTGTCACTGGAAATCCTGGGTAGTGCATTAAGTCTCTGTGCTGACCGACAGACACTGTGAAACCAGATCCTAAGACCGCACACACACAAAAGAGTAGAAGATAGTGTGTATAGTTAAATCCTTGTGTGCGAGTTTGATATGGAAAGCAGGCATGCAACCTTAACCTGCAACGCAGCTGTGTTTTGCAAGATCATGATCACGATGAGAATCCATTTTGCCAGGCTTCAAGATATGTTTCAGCTAATCAGCATCCCCGAAAAAGCTTGCCATAAGGCCCAACCTCAACCCTTACCCTTTGACATTTGCAGTAGACGACTCTCCCCCTCTCCCCCTTCCCAACTGTAGGATTCAGCCGCAGCGTATGAAAAACACTTGCAAACATCTGGGACAGCTTAACCTTTCCTAAACAAATTGGCAGTGACATGGAGATGGCAGTTCTCAATAGTTATAATTTAATCCTGAGACACTTTGAAACATAGGGACTTCCGAAAACTCCCACGTCCAGGCCTGCAGCGTTTTTGTGTTCTTATACCATTGTAAAACAGATTCTCCAATAATTCTATAGACAATATGATGACATAGTAAACATTACTGTTTATGAATGCATTGTACTGAGATTTATTAAATCACCAGCTTCACAGCTTGTTTCAGGATTCAGACTGAAGCTAAATTCAGAGAGGAGGGAGGGAGGAGGGAGGGAGGGAGGGAGAGAGAATTAGCTTCTACTGCCTCCTAGAGGTAAAATAACGTGTGAAATGTGATTTTACCTTGGACAAATTAGAGGAATCCACCTGAGTGGTGGAGCTACAATGGGACTGACTTGGCACTTTTCATCCCCTCTGATTCAGTTCTGTGGAGTGAGGAGACACTGGGGAAATAAAATTATATCTAGGGAAAGTCTGTGATGAGAGAGAGAGAAGGAGAGTGAAAGTGAGAAAAAGAAAGAGACAGTTAATTAGCTTCTACCTGCCTCCTAGAGGTGATATAATGTTTTGTAATATCTAACTAATTTCTATTTTAAATTATTTTTGTTTCTGAACTTTTAGGAACCACGGCCAACTGTAATCGTGAAGCTGAATCAATCCGAATCAGCTGCATTTCTCTGACCTGAACTTAGGCATGTCCCCATCACGACCAGATTGTCATTGCTAGCTCATGTCTTACACCATCCTAAACATTTGTGACTCATCCATACACTCACTACTGATACAATCCTCTCCACACCCCATTAGTTTATAAATATATATGTTTGTTTAGTTAAAATTCAATAGTCAATTGCCACTTTACCCTGACTTGGCTTCCCTCTTTATCACCTGCTCTCATCTGGTGCTAAGCAGTTTAACTTATTCTCTAGTCTGGTGCTGTATATAATTAAAAATAAATGGAAATAAGCTGCCAGATTGCATAAAAAAGGTTCAGTAGTGCTTGTTCATGACTTTTCTCCCACTTTACTCACTGGGTTTCCAAGGTAACCTTCATCATGTGTGGATTGTCTCGGGAGTGTCGCCGGTTTTTCTTTTCGTCCCTGGCAAATATCTCTCCATTCTGTAAACCTGAAGACTCTCTGTCTGAATGAACGCCATTGCTAACAAGAAAGCGTGGTTTGTTTATTGTTCAAAAGGCATCTAGGTGTATGATTTCTTAAATGGTTTCTGCTTGTCATGTAGGAATAGCGAATGGCACATGGATGTCCAAACGGACATTGAGGTTTATGTCAGGCATTGGTTGCCCGCCAGCACAAACCTCTTTGTTGCCGCACTGGATCCGTTCTGGTTCTGCATGCTTACCCGGGGTCTTCCGTTGAAGCCCCTGCACACTGCAGACATCCGAAGGGCTTAGAGACTGCGGTCCTGTCGATGCTGCTCAGCTTGAGGTGGTGAGCCACTTGTCCCTGTCTGGGCCATCCATCCTGTTGCAGTTTGTTGGTGGGTGAGAAAAGGGGAACATAAACATAGTGTCTTAATGCAGCCTACGCTCCACAGGGTACTAACCCTCAGTTTAAGGAGTCGAGTTATCAAGTTTGAGGGATTTGTCTCCCCAACTGTTTGAGTCGGCCAAGGAAAGGTTATTCATTATGTCCTGTGTTGACTCCCCAAGGGAATTCAGATGTAGTGACCAGCTATTTGGGAAATTTGGTGCCCAGGCCAGAGGCAGTCCAAGGGCACCGCTGTCATTGGAGTTTCCCCAAGGGTGACACTCAATAAGAGGAGTCTCCTCTTACTGGGGCCTCTTCAGGTTGATGTCAGTAGGGTATCGGCCTACGTGAGGCGGTGGGCTGGAGCTGTGGGTGCATAGAATTCAACCCTCATAACTGTATAAAAAACACTTGGATGAGCTAGCATATAGGATAAAGGATATATGGATATGCATGCATGCCAGCTTTTCAGTTTTGCAACTCTTTTCCTGATTGAAATGTAAAATATGTGTTGTTCAATATGTACATTTGGCTCCCCCCATTTTAAAAATGTTCCTCACTATCAAATCGTATGTATTACACTACTTCCACTATCATGGTTGAATAAAATGTATTACAATACTTCCACTAAAATGGTTGAATAGAATGATAATCGTTGGAATTTTATTTTATTCTAGTTACCTATATAGTTTTATATACAACCTTGACAATATGCCATGTCAATGTAAAATAAACTAAATTAATCTAAAAAGTGCATATACATTTCTTTTCGAGGTAGACCTGTTGTTCAGATAAACCTTGTTGTCAACAATCCTATTTACTGTTACAGAAGAGGCCGGCCATCCCAAAGAGCCAGGCAGAGTGATTTGGCCCTCGTAAGAGCACGTTTGGGGAAACGTCATGCAAGCTTCCATTTCTTTTTTTCCTACAGTGATTTCTTTGGCCCGGTGAACAAATATTTTTTCCAAAATTATTTGAAAAAGTTAAAGCTATTGTACAACAGTCAATTATTTGGCTATATGTCCTTACTTGGAAGCTTGGGGACACACTTCCTATAAGGGATGCATACCTTCGCAAACACTTGTCGAGAGACATGGGAAAAGCTTTATCGATTTAGACCGATGCGGTCTAAATCGTTTCTCCCGGTATGCCCGATGGCCAGTTCACTATGGGTGATGCAAAAAAACCTGCAATCTCACCAGAAATTATAGATGCTCGCCACAAAACGCTACTTTAATACTTTTTTAATATGTAGTTAGCCCATTTAGGTTGATGACACCCTGATACCTGATATCGTTTTTTTAATGCAATTAACTAAGGTTAAAAGTAAGAATTTCTACTTAACGAGTCTAAATCAAACGCGTAGCCTACGTCTGACAAACCAACCCAGAAATGTAAAGTAGCGTGTAAACGTGACCGGCAGCATTGATACATGTACCTTAATGATTATAGTAGATTGTTTTGTAGAAAAGGCATTTTCATTCATGTTTTGTGGAGGATATACAGTATAGAAGAAATCCAAGTAATTAAATGCATTGAATGTATTTGACCATTCCATTCTACAACAATACAAACCATCCGAACTAAGGCCCCAAAGGTAGGGATTACTTAATATACTTATACTTGATTATCGTGCATTTTGCCTTAAATCTGTCTTTTACGTGAATAATGTTTTCCAAAGTATGTTTCCAGGCAAAGGAATGTCGTTGCGCATTTACTAGGGGAAAATGGGATGTGTTCTTCCAACGTAAGCGGCGGTTCTGTACGTGGCAGCAGACAGCACGTACTCTTTTCATAACCCGTGGGGGCGAACCGATTGGCGTTGAAACGACTTGTTGTGAGACATCATTCCTCCTCAAAAACGATAAAAAAATAAAGGTAAGACTGAATGGGAATGTTATTTACAGTTAAACAAATACCAAGCTCATGACTGTTGTCCATGAGCTGTGCACTTTTTTATGTTTGCCTCTTTTGTTGCCTAAATATGCTGGGATTGTTATATTGTTAACTTGATGTAATAACACGTTTGTTATGGTCAGTGTGATGAGCCATGACCAAGTAAGAAAGTGGTTGATCATATGTTTTGTGTTGTACATCGGCTCTTTCTTTCATCTGTGTGTCCATGAACTGGTCTGCGTATTGGACCGGTTAACCTAAACCCTATATTGCGAAAGGGAAAGTTTTTGAACTTTGCAAGATGCTGTTCGCATATCTGTCTCTACGCCGTTCTGGGCTGATGCTAAATGTTTCCAAGGTGTAACAAAAGCTCAGTGTCTACAGAAACTTGAGTATTCCCCTTGCTTTTACTGCCAGCAGTACAGTTTAGCTTACAGAACATCAAGGAGTTCCCGTCTGTGGATTTCTCGAAACTACTGCGAGTGACGTCACCCTGTTCTGTGGTACTGTCTCGAGGAGACAGCACCGTGTCATGGTTTCCTATTTTAAAGAGCCAGTGAACCCCTTGTTTCAGCTGCAATTCAAACACTACGAGATAAAAAAAAATAGGCGTTTTGGGGTGAGAGCTTTAGTAAAAGGTGGGCGTGATATCACCATGGTTACGACTCACGCGAACTTTGTGATACTTTTTTAGTACCGTCGTTGTGTAAGAGGGCTATAATGATCGATGTTGTATGTGAAATGTGCCATACACCGTAGTGTTATTATACTAAAGGTGTATGGGAAGCCTGAGCCTCACTCGGACGAGGACGTAAAATAAACCGCTACTCATACGGCGATTCACAATCAAGAGACACCTTAGCCGAAGAGCTTTCTGTCGGACGCCCAGACTGAGCTACACTCGCCCACACCCACCGCGCGGCCGGAGCCCCTTGCTCGTCCACGAGGCCACCCGCTTTTGCAGCAGAGTGAAACGTTCCGTGTTTGGGGAAAAACATAGGATTTTAACCATTTCTTGGTGGGGTCTTCTTTCTGTAGCACTGAAGAAATTACAGATGACCATGTTGAGGATCATATAAGATAAATTACAAATAAAATGTGAAAAACAAGTAAATGGTTTTGGGTCACGGGCCCTCAAAAAAAAAAGTAAAAATAAGACTTCCCTCAAAAATACACTATTTAAACTAGGCATATTGACATTGTTTAAACCATGACTATAAATGATAGTAGCCTAATAGCACCAAAAGTAATTTATTGCTATTTTATTCTTATTAGACGGTTTAATGTGTGAGTAATCCCATGATAATAAGAATTGTTGTGTTTTCGTTATCCTAGAAAAATCCTTTATATCTCCCTAGGGAGCGGGTCCTCTTCCAAGGAGGAGGCCATGTTGCAAGTTGCAACAGCATGTTTCTACAATAGGCCATACCTCATAACGGCAAAACCCCTAGAGATAGCATGGTGTTGAATTTGAATTGAAATAAACCTTCAAACAAAATGTAAATGAAAAAAGAGTTCTAGGCCAGCGGGGGGCCTGCTATCCCAATTTAATTTGTGATACTTTCTTGGTGCTGCCATTGTGTAGCGATGTTGTAGGAAATGCGCCACACACCGTGGGGTTAGCCTACTAGGTGACATTAACAGCTGGCCAGACAGATACCAACCTGCTGCTATATGTCATGACGTTTTTCCACTTTACTATAGTACTGGCCTGGCTCGCCACGGTTCTCCTCGGCGTGCCCAGCCTTGTATTGTTGATTTTAGTTGTAGTCCTATATTATAGCCTATCGTAAATTCAGATTTATTGGTTTAAGAGGCATTTCATATATTTGGGTTGTTTCAGACGGACAGCAACTCAAGCAATGATATCCACAATGATGCATTCAGCTGGATGTTCAATATCCCGCCTTTCTTGTGCTTCCTAATCTCAGTAGCCGCCTAGCTCACTGAGAGCCGATACATTTCAGATCAATACGATTTCAGATCAATCTGATCAGTGCGATATTAGGAAAAAATTTGTTGTATGTTGATATCGGCAATCTAAAAGTGTCCAGTCTTTAGACCAAGTCTGATCTGAAAGAGTCTTTCCTATTTCAACAAGACAAGTAAATTTTATTTTTTTTTTCAAATTGTGCCATCTCTACAGATTCACGAGTAGCATATAGGCCTACTAACAATAATGATAGGTCTATGGATTTAATTTACATGGATAGGATCAGAGGACTTGCTAAAGAAACATACATAAGATGTAATATTGACCATGCCGTAGGCTACAAAATGTACAGTGACTATTGTGTCTATGACAAAAAAAATCTGTTCAGATTTTTATTTTTTTTGCAGGACAGAGCCACCAAAAATCTAAAGACCAAAAATGATATTTATACGATTTATAAATCTATCAAGGAACCTCATTACTTGACACTTGCATTTTCAGTTTGTTGGCTCCACTGAGTGTCCCTGTCTGATACGTGGCAAGCTTGTCTCTTGTCAGAGCAGGAATGTTCTTCAGAGAACCGGCTGGGAAACATGAATTTGTCAGAACGTGTTCTTGTTCTGATTGGCTGGAAATTAGGTTGCATAATCCAACATGTATTGCATATTCAGTAATAATATCAATGAAGTCTTGAGACAATTATTTGTGTTTTTGGCCCTCAGGGCTAAAAACTTTCTTTCTGAGAGATTAATAATAATAATAATAATAGTAATGGATTTAATTTATATAGTGCTTTTCTAGACACTCAAAGACGCTGTACAGTGAAGGGGGGGACCTCACTAACCACCACCAGTGTGTAGCACCCACTTGGGTGATGCAAGGCAGCCTATCAGCGCCAGAACGCTCACCACACACCAGCTAGAGGTGGAGAGTGAGGGAATTAATGAGTCAGCCAATTTTACAGGAGGATGATATGGGGGCCAGATTGAATGAGCCTGGTTGGGCCAGGACACCGGGGATTGATCTGTTGGCTCGGTCTCAACCAGTTTGTAGCGAGGTGTGCTTATATGTGCGGGTGTGGGTTTGTGTGTGTGCTTCTAACGCTAAGCCTTGTTTGTTTTCCCTTAGGGGTTTCAAATATGTAAGGCTTTTAGTTATGAGTAAGTTGCCATCTTATTATCAACGTCTGCTGGTCATTAAGTTAGGCTAGTGATCCTACTAAACAGCTAGGAACAATTTCCTGCATTAATATTACATTTTTTCATCTTATGAGGCTTTGTGCTCTGGTTTGGTTCATTGCTTCAGCGTAGCAGGTCTGGGAATCTTTGCACTGCATTTTTGCACTGCCAAGCCGGTACGGTCGCAGCTTGGTACACCCTGTGTAAATCCGAGGGGGTATATTCCACCTTTGTCATGGAGCCGGCTTTCTTGGTTCATTGGAGCAGGTGGGGCTACACAGGGAGAGTAGACCTCTATAGAATAAGTAGCATACTGATGTTGCTGCGTTGTCTCTGTTGTAGAGACAACAAAGACACCGCAGCAACATCTGAGAGGATTTGAGAAAGTAAATTGGGGTGCAAAATCAAGCTAGTATATAACCTTGGTCAGTGTAAAGGAGCAGACCATGCCGGTAAAAGGCGGGCATAAAACGGGCATATTTGGCAGTGTAAAAAAGTTGAATGTGACACAAGGTGGGCCTTGGTTAGGGTTAGGGTTAGAGTGTTTCAAAATGTACTCAAATTCATACAGAATATTAGCGGTCGGAATGAAATAATCGGGCCCATGGGTTGTGTGTGAGAGAGAAAGTAAGAGAGAAGATGCATACAATAAAATAATTCCAAGATGACAAACGAGAGGCTTCTTGTATTAAATAATATAGAGTGGAATAGGCACTCTGCTGTAGGATGTCCGGAAAGATATGAATCAGGATGCTGAGTTTGATGAGCTTCATTACAACCAAAGGTAGAGTTATGAACTGATGAAATAAGTGGTTCTGTAATTATTACTCTTCCCACTTTAATTAATATTAGATGTGTGCAGAGATCCGGCAGACAGCAAACCAGATACAATTATTGTGGAGGTTGGCAGGACTACGCCATCACCATAGCAGCATTTCGTCATGCGTGTTTTGTTTTTCCGTCCTGCCATTCTATCTGGCTATTTCTTCGTTTTCCCTGTGCCGACCAGAAGGGGTTGTCGTCCTGCGTGAATCCATGTGAACAAGGGTTACGCTTGAAAGAATTTGCTTGTTTGCAACAAGGGCCATTAGCAACTTCCATTGACTTGCAGAGTTAGATCCTGTTAATGTTAGGGGAATGCAGCTCTAATTAAGAGTCCAAATGTGTTCCGAATGATCACTTATTCAAACTAAGTGCCAGTTACAACAGAATAAGATTGTATTTGGTATACAAACACACTGATTATCCTGCACTATTTTTGGTGCTGGGATAATTAGGGTTTGTGGCTGTGGTGCGCCACTGGGACAATTATATTCTCAGCTACTTTTAGCGTAGGTGGTCTACGCAGAGGCTAACCAGTCAGCGGCTTATCACAGAGAACTTCAGCTTGCTCTTTTCTGCTCTCCTTCTAACTCTCCAATCTGTCCTACAGTAGCCGCCTTGACATTTCTGTTTGGGTTAATATAATGCAAATTATTATTATTTTGTTAAATCCATGATCGGTTGACAGAGAATTTCGGTCGACTCGGTATGATGATTTGACTATTCCAAATGTAGAGGAGAGCCAAACACCTACCGCCTGCCTCTTTCCTTGGAGGATTTCCCCTCCAATATATGTAATTTTTTGTTAGTAACCCTGTTGGCTCTCGATTTCAGAGGACGTTTTTTTTGTTTGTTTAACCCGGCAATATGGTAAAACCAGGTTTAAAACATATGTAACAAAACAATTTTGGGTTCACTTCCCCCTTAAGTGGTTACAGTTAATATGTTGCCAGTGATGTAAATTGTCAATTTAAAGTAAAGTCAAGTTTCATTTATTGTCATTCAACATGTTAGACATATGGAGCAATAAATTTGCTCTCAGGACCCCCAAAATGGCACGTGAGCATGTGATAGTATATGAATATAGAATAAATAGGTTAAATAAATAGGATAATAAAAAAAATCTGTTTTTTAAAAAACAATCAAAACATTACATTACAGGGCATGAGCAGTCCATTCAGGTTTGCAGTTAAGTTGACCGTCCTTGAGTTAACCAGGGATAGCACAAGAGTTTTATGCTATCCCTACTCGTAATACCAAGCCAAATCTTTTTTCCTTTGTTTGCCTTGTCCTCCCAGAAGTAATGGCATAATGCCATGAGTGATCATATTGATTCAAATGGATTTTTTTTAAGGTTGAAGAGGAGCCATGAGGAAGCTGCTGTCTGTTGTGGTTTGGACCCTGCTCTGCTGCTCTCTGAGTATACAGGAAGACATCTTCACCTCCATAGGTAAGCTGGGCGACCCTTAAACCATATATATATATATATACTGTTTCTATATATCTATCTATATATCTACATCTATATAGCAAATATATATCCACTAACAAAATAAATATCTAAAAAAGAGCAGCTATAATACAATATCAGTAAATAAATACCAAAAACACAGTAGAATAGCGAAACAAATATGGACAACAGCAATATACAAAACAGTCAAATAAATCACTAGCAGGATGTCCTGAGACTGGGAATATGGCCAATCTACATGTGATCTCCTTGCTACATGAGCAACTGCCAAAACCAAAAAGCTAGCCTACGGATAGACATTGGGCATCAGATGACGTGGTACTATGGCCAGAAGATGCTGTTTGTCCCTTTTCTGCATCCTGTCTGTGACGCAAATTTATGTCTTGGATACACACTTAAATACTTTATTAAACAATAATACAAAAGCCTGAGCAGGTTTGCAGCGAGCTGCTTATCTGGACCCAGGCTAAACCATATATATCCCACCCTGGTTAATGTATGGAGGATGGGTCTGCAATGACATTATGAATATGTGCTTCCCCATATTCATCCACCATTAGGTTCTTCATTTTTTAACCTTGACTATGGCTCTTTCTCTTTCTCCACCTCTCCCTCTATCTGCAGGTCAGATGACAGACCTGATCCACACAGAGAAGGAGCTAGTGCAGTCCCTAAAGGAGTACATCCTGGCAGAGGAGTCCAAGCTGGCTGCAGTGAAAAGGTCAGAGGTCACTACATCAAACTCCACCACAGTAATGCGGCATCAGACTGGCTGAGACCATGGATTCGAAGAAAATTCTGGAAGACAATGTTGGAAATTAGATAAATAAAACCTATGTGCAAATTATCCAAAATTGAGTACACATGCTCTATCTATTGACATGCTTTTTGATCAAATTCAAAATAGCCAACTTATGCGGAAATCCTAATTGTGCCATATTCTATCAATAGCAATTCCACTTGATCCTGGGCCTGGAAACTTATAGAGGTCATCTGCCTCAAGAGTTTAAGGGCAAAGTTTTGTGTCATTAGCTCAAACAATGACTTAACATTGTTAATCTGAATAAAAACTAAGCTCACATTTGCCACTGGACGAGGTGACCAGAATGCGTTTGCACTTAGGTATAATCAAGCAAGGGGCGCTGTACAAGGTCAAGTGTGCTAAAGTTTGAAAAGGTTGAGCAGAAAGGCGGGGAATGCCAACAACAACAACAGCAATCTAAGCACTAGAAAGAGCACTGCAAAATGCAATAATCAGCGTGCAAATTTACTTTCTGGTTTAAGACTAACATAAATCCCAAAAATAAAACTGACCATGTGTCTAATACCCTTTCTGATTCCTATATTCTGCCCTCGTATTCCAATAAAGATGTGGAGGAATCTGCAGCAATACTAAAGTCAACCTCATCCTCTGTTAGCTGGGCCAACAAACTGGACTCCCTGACGCAGGTCTCCAGTTCAGATCCCGAGGGCTTCCTGGCCCATCCGGTCAACGCCTACAAGCTGATGAAGAGACTCCACACAGAGTGGTCCCAACTGGAGAGCCTGGTGCTGCAAGACCCCTCTGAAGGTACACACCACTGTGTGTGTGTGTGTGTGTGTGTGTGTGTGTGTGTGTGTGTGTGTGTGTGTGTGTGTGTGTGTGTGTGTGTGTGTGTGTGTGTGTGTCTGTGTGTGTGTGTGTCTGTGTCTGTGTCTGTGTCTGTGTCTGTGTCTGTTTGTGCGTGTGCGTGTGCATGTGCGTGTGGGTGTGGCTGTGCGTGGTCGTGTGAAAGATTCAAGCTGCCAATATTTAAATAAGTATTTCTGCTCGGGCCTCAACATGTCTTAATGGTTATGCAGTGGTGGTATATTGAAACAAGTCATTTTGTTCGGTACTGTCCTGCTAAACTTCAGATTTTAAAACGGTTTCTGTAATACTCTTTCAGTGTTTGGGATGTCATAATATTTAAAGTCTTCAATGGCAGTTCTATTTCAGTGAAACCCTGCCTGTTTATATCAAACATTACATTTCCAGTGTGATTTTTCACAATGTTTAGTTTTCTGTTGTTTCTCTCTCACTGCCTCTCTCCCCTGATCTAATTTCAAAATCTGTTCACGGACATTCAATGGGCTGTTTGCTGATTGGTGTATTGCAGGGTTAACACAAGTGTATGAATTAAGCTCCATTTTTTCCATGGCTTCCATGCACGTACCTCCGCCTGCAACCATATGGAGAAGAGAAGTTATTTCATTTGCTCAATCAAGGCTGGTGCACTGGCATAAAGAAAATTTAAACGAAGACATAGTGAAGCTCATGGCCACGTCTAACCTTCCATGGTGCCACTGTCACATGGTCCCTTCTATCTACACATACGGAATGATCCCATATTGCCTCCAAAACACAACAATTTGATGTCCTCTCCTCGTTCCTGCAGGGTTCATTTCCAACATATCCACACACAGGCCGTTCTTCCCAGACCAGGAGGACGAGAAGGGGGCTGCCAAGGCTCTCATGCGGCTCCAGGATACGTACCAGCTGGACTCTGAGAGCTTCTCCCGGGGCAAGCTTCCAGGTAGCACTCACTCATGCAACAGCTGGCCCGGAGAGCTTCTCCCAGGCCAAGATGCTAAAAAGCACTCACCTGGATCACTGCCATGCTATGCTGTGGAGAAGACAGTGGGGATGACCCTCCTGTAACACCAGCATGTTGGGGAGAGAAAGCAGCACGGTTAGGGGAGGGGGGAGGAAGGGAGGGAGGTGTGTGTTTGTGTGTTCGTTTGTGTGCATGTGGGCATCTGCACTTATATCTGATTGGCGCTTCTGAGTGAGTGAGATTAGCCAACTTGTCAGGAAACTAAGGTAACACAGTGTGTACACATACTCTTTTATACAAAAAGGCTGAGGGTTCATTTCTGATTTCTGATTAGGGTAAAATTCCATTACTCTTCATCAGCCATGGTCTTGCATGTCTGTCTTTGTCTGAGTTTTGCTGTAAAGCTTTCGGTGGATGCGTGTGTTTGGATACTTAGCATTGTGCATGCGCCCGAGCGTTCATTTATCTGTTATCTACAAAGGCTTAGTCTTAACATATCTCAACCTGCCCAGTGACACAGAAAACCTTAGGTAATACACTTTACAGTACAGCTCCAGAAGAGTGGAGGATTTTTACTGCATATTGCGTATGATTGGTGTTTAATTGACAAATGAATGATGAAATGCCATATGTATGGTTTGATAAGGATCTTTTAATGAATGATGTTCTATATATTATATACACACATGCACGCATAAACACACACACACACACACACACACACACACACACACACACACACACACAAACACACACACACACACACACACACACACACACACACACACACACACACACACGGTCAAAAGTATTTTTTCCCCTTGATTAAAGGCCCATTAAAGGCCTACGTGCAGGTTAACCGGAAGTTAACCTGAAGTTTAACCGGAAGTTTTCATTAATGGCTACATAAAGCACTCAAAATATGTGTATCATTTATAGAATGTCTCAAAAATAGTGTTAAAGTCCAGTTTTTGTTGTTTTTGGCAGTAGTGGGTGTTTTCTAGCGCCATTCGGCGATGACGTCACGTTGGGGAGACGTGGTGGATGGTAGCCTCAGCCTAGTACTAGAACTATGGCGTCTAAGAGGTGGCAAGAACCACAAATAACATGTATGATGTCCCACAGCAGTATCATTTCGAACCTGTCAGACGTGAGAGGGCGAATGAGGAATTGCCGAGAACTGATGGCGGTCAAAGCCAATTAAGTGCGTGGTCAGAGGAGAATGAGTGTAGAGTTGCTATCATTTAGCAACCAGCAACGAGCGCTCGAGCGAGTCAATGAACAGCAATGCATACAATAACGACACTTTTATTTATTTGTACTGTCAGTGAATAGCACTGAGTGAAAGTCAACGTTTTCTTTATATCTAGTGACAGCAATTACTAACTAACTATATATAATATCTATGTATCTATCTATGTATCTGTATAATCTGCTGAACACTCTCTTACTAGTCTCTACTCTCAAGGGTCTCAATGCGGCTTTGGTCCGTGTCTCCCCAACGTGACGTCATGCAATGCATTCTGGGGGAAATGAGAATCAATAGCAAACTGCTAAAATAGTACCTACTTTTTCGTGTAACATTCCGTTTTGTGACACCTAACAACATTTAATACAATAAATAACAGTTTAAATCTTAAATACCAACAAGCAAATTGCACAAATTCGTTGGAAAAGAAACCCTGCAACACGGCCTTTAAGGAATGAAGAAACAAATCACCAAGTCCAATTTTTTTTCCTCTTCAATATTTCCTTGGTAACAGTATGGCAACCACAAAAAACACGCAACAACAAACTCTCAGTATATGCTGCATATTCAGAGAAAAGGCTTCCTTGACACTCCCATCACCGCCTCCATCCAGGGCTCCACTCCAACGTGCTCCTGACGGTGGACGACTGCTTCGACATGGGCAAGACGGCCTACAACGACGGCGACTACTACCACTCGGTGCTGTGGATGCAGCAGGCCCTGCGGCAGCTGGACATGGGCGAGGACTCCGTGGCCTCCAAGGCCACCGTCCTGGACTACCTCAGCTACTCGGTCTACCAGATGGGCGACCTGCCGCGCGCCATCGAGCTGACGCTGCGCCTGGTGGCCCTAGGTACGGGGAGACGCCTGGTGGCCCCTGGTGACCCCTGGTGGCCCCTGGGGGCCCCTGGTGGCCCTAGGGACAGGGTGACGCCTGGGGGCCCCTGGGGGCCCTAGGGTTATATGCATTGACTGTAGAGGTTGCCGCACCAGTCTGAGTTATTCAATCTTTGAATCTGTGCTTGCAGACTCTGGCCACCAGAGGGCCGGGGCGAACCTGCGGTACTTTGAGCAGCTCCTTTCCAAGCAACTGACGGAGGTGAAGCAGTCCGAGCTGACTTCGTTCGAGGAGCCCATCCAGATCGGGACCTATGCCAGGCCTAAAGACCACCTGCCGGAGAGGGAGGTCTACGAGGCCCTCTGCAGAGGAGAAGGGGTCCAAATGGTGAGGAAATGATTCAAGTTCATGATCACAAAGCATGGGAAATGGTAGGGAAAATAGAAAGATGGAGCGGTTGAATTAAAAAAAAAAAAGTTTTCAACAGTGAAGCAGTGAATCTCAAATATCTCTTCGCCCAAAAAGTAGTTTCTTCTTGTGAAACTACTGAACTCAACTACTGCTTTGTAGACAGAGAAGAGGCGGAGCGGCCTGTTCTGCCGTTACCATGACGGCAACAGGAACCCGCGGCTGCTGCTGAGGCCGATGATGGAGGAGGACGAGTGGGACAGCCCCCGCATCGTGCGCTACCTCAACGCCCTGTCCCACGATGAGATCGAGACCATCAAGCAGCTCGCAAAGCCCAACGTGAGCCTCAGCCAAACGCCGCAGACCCTTCAGTCCTGCGCTACTTAAAGACGCCGTGACATTAACATGAACATACAGAAGTAATTCAGTAGGTGATCTTAGTAGGTGATCCTATCCGAAGTGGCTTACAGGGTATTTAGATACATGTCATCTAACTTTTACCCCTGTATACAGGGGCTAGGCACCGTCTCAAGTCTCAAGTCAGTACCTGCCAGTCAGTGACCCCCCTGTTGACCTGTTGCAAAGGGTCAAGCCAGAGCACGAAAAGTAATTGTTCATGGATAGTAGAATATATTTCTTGCTGGTACAGTCATCCATCCGTCTTCAAGTGTTTCTGATGGATTGAGCAACAAGCCTAGAGGAAGGCGTATATATTCAAGTTTTTCTAAGACATTTGTAACTGATTTATAAGACTATTTTATAACCAAGAGGTCAAAATCCTAATCCAGCAACAAAAAAGGAATTCTACGTTTTTACTTTTGTTTATTTTAATCTCATTTTTGTTGAGTTTAACAGCTACTTCCTCTTGTTGTTCTTCCTGACCCAGCTTGCTAGAGCCACAGTCAGAGACCCCAAAACAGGTGTTCTCACAACAGCAAACTACAGAGTATCAAAAAGGTGACTAATTCAAAGCTATTGTCAATTCAAATGCTAGGCAATTTTCATGGTACTATTGAGTAGTACTATGGTATTTGATTAGTTATTTTGTCTAAACTGTATTAATTTTTTGTTACTGTTATTAATTTAGGCTTTTAAATATCTAGTGTGCATGTGTGTGTTCTCCAGTGCCTGGCTCGAAGGGGAGGATGATCCTGTGGTAGCTAGAGTCAACCAGAGGATAGAAGACATCACAGGCCTCACTGTCAGGACCGCAGAGTTACTCCAGGTGAGGTCATTGTCAGCATGTCAGCCATACTGAACTCAAGGTCACATGCCATTCGTTATTGATTACCTCACTCAGGTGCACAATAAAAGGCATCGTTATGTAGAATGTCTTTGTTGTTGTTGAACATTGACTGTAGATTTACAATTCAGAACTGTGATGACGGAAAGTATCCTGCATTGTAAGATGACCTTGTAAAAGATGATAAGATACAACCACCAAAGAAACAACAGTTATTTGCCAATATCTTCTTCAAGACCCAACGATAGTATACACCACTTCCGGAGCGGGGTTTAAGAAGGGGTACCAACATCTCTTATTCAATTGAGTTGCCTGTTTGGATGGACAGATGTTCTCTCTTTTTTTTCTCCCTCTCTCTGTTTTCAATTTATGATTTGCAGAGAGATTCAAAATATCTTACCCTTACAGCCTTGCATTGCATATTTTTACATTCAGCTGCTTTAAACCATAATTGTTTTGTCTGCCTGCATGGCACCAACCCAGGTGGCGAACTATGGAGTTGGAGGGCAGTACGAACCACACTTTGACTTCTCCAGGGTGAGTTTTATTTATTTATTTGTGATTCAGTGTGTGTGTGTGTGTGTGTGTGTGTGTGTGTGTGTGTGCGTGTGCGTGCGTGCGTGCCTGCATGCAATTCGACTTTAAATATTATTTTAAAGTCTGATTTGGGAGACTTTATCTGGGTTACTTAATGCCTAACGGTGGACACAAAAGTATAATCTTTTTAACATTGATTGGTTAAAAGTTTATAAACGTCTGTTGCAGCGTACTTTTGACAGCAACCTCTTGGTCGATGGAAATAGACTTGCCACTTACCTCAACTATGTAAGTACTTTTAGTGTGTGTGTCTGTTTGTGGTGTTTGTGTGTGTTTTTATCTTCATAGAAAGATGAGCCTGATGCTTTCAAAAGATTAGGCACTGGAAATCGTGTGGCAACTTTTTTGAACTATGTAAGTACATGTGCATAATCTGTATAAAAAAAATAAGGTAAACACTAAATCAGAACTGCATAGATACCAATGTACCAATGGAAATGTATGACTAATCTACTAATAGTCGGGATGGATTTGTTTTAGTCTAACAGCTCTACTTGACATGCCCACATTAGTCGAGGCCCTAAAGGCCATGGAAAGACCAAAGGGATGAAACCTCCATGAGGAACACAGAGAACCCTCCGGTACTCTTCAATGGAATCGCCCTATCTGAAAGTATTATATTTGAAATTTCCCCCACAGATGAGCGATGTCGAAGCGGGTGGAGCTACTGTCTTTCCCGACTTTGGAGCAGCGATCAGGCCCAAGAAGGTAAGGCATAGCACCATGTTGAGTTTGTACTTTCCTTCCATTCCTTTGGTCCTTTCTGCACGGAGGTACGCCTGATGTGCTGACGCCGGAGGCCGGTGGTGAGTTTTGGTGATAGGTATTATGATTAGACCCTTGCTGATGAGACTAGTGGACAGCCTGGCCAAATTTCGGCTTCAACACTCGTTAATAATGCTTGTTAATCGACAACGAAAGTATGTCACATATTGGATTGAAACCCAGCAGAACAACTGTACTCTTCGTCGTTCGAAAGTGAAATTATTCGAGGGCAAACGACTGTTGTAATGTTTTATGAAAAATATTGTTTGTTCATAATAATATAAATAAAATAATAATTATTTCCACAAAAAATCTGCAGTTTTTCAAAACGTTCAACATCAACGTTCGGACCTCCTAGCATCAGTCCTCACGTCACATGGCTATCTCTCTCTCCTCAGGGGACGGCGGTGTTTTGGTACAACCTGTTCAGTAGTGGGGAGGGCGACTATAGGACCAGACACGCTGCCTGTCCGGTACTGGTAGGAAACAAGTGGGGTGAGTCAGCCTTCTGGTGAATGAGTATCTACACCTTTTGGTAAGATGCAACTTCATGCTCCCATATTGTGATTCATAAATGTAGGTTAGGGATAATCCACAACTACGCGCTAAACAGGCAAGAGTAAGAACATTCACTTTGCACTCATGCATTTACATACAATTACTATAATAAAAATGTAGCAAAGCTCACGCCTTGTACATTATTCTTAAAATACCTGAAATTGAACTCAAAGATGTATTTGCAGCATGGCTTCAGAACTACATTAAAAAGCTGCATAGAAGGATAAACCGTCTTGAATTGAAAATTCATATAATGTTTGGTTGGATTTTAATTATACCTGTACAATCTAGGGGCATCTTGTTGTCACTAAAACCAAAAACGTCAAAACGGTAAAATAATCCAGGTAGGTCAAAGGTAGTTCAGTGGTTCCCAGAGCTTCTTATTTTTCAAAGAATCCGTCATGTGCGTAGGCTCAAATGCAACCCAAATGGTAGTTTACTGCTCAAGCCAGTAAGGGGAGCCGTAGTAACAGCCGAGCAATGAGGATGCTTTCTCGCTCCTGTTGTTGATCAGCAAGCCAACTTGAGCTAATGCATCCAAGAGATCTGGTGATTTCCAAACACAAAATGTGTTACTAACTCAATCTTCTTCAAGCTTCTCCCAGAAGAATGAAATGGTTGCGCTGTTATATATATATAAGCGCATAATGCCTTTTGGGAGGTCCCCAGTTCTATTTCATTAAAAAGTGATTGTGGATTTTATCGTTAGTTTTGACCAAATAGTTTTGGCCCAACCAATTCCCGCCCTTAATGTTCCAAATATGGATAGTTTCTGTAGCTGTTTCCTAAAGACCTGAAGCAATTGTGCTATAGATTGTTGAATCTATAATCTATAAGCTGTATAATATCAACATTAGATGTTTATATCAACATCTTATGAGTCATGAAGCTTTATTTACATAAGTTCTCTCGCTCTCCCGCTCTTGCTCTCTCTAACTAACTCTAATTCTCCCAGTTGAAAGTGAGTGTCTCTCTGTTGACAGTGTCAAACAAATGGATTCACGAGAGAGGACAAGAGTTCAGAAGACCCTGTGGCCTGACACCAGGAAACTGAATAGGCCGTAACCGCTTTGTTACGCAGTTTGATTACCTGTGTAATCAAACTGAAGGTTCATGTTGATTACACTCACACTTTAAAATAAATAACAAGATTTTATGTTTGCAATCAAGTGTGACGACGATTTATGTTTTAAGTAAAAACATAAATCTTTGTGTTTTTACTGTTGAGTTAAGGTTTCACCCAACACTACATGCACCTTTGTGAATAACCTGTGTTCCTGCACCAATAGTCACATCATTTGATACCTGCATCGAACACAATCGTTGCATAAAACAGTTGTGTTTTCTAGTAGATTGTTCTCTACAGACATAAATCAGGTAAAATGTGTGACATCTCACTTAATTTTTACCCAACCAAAAAGCTTGGTATGACTTTTGCAAACTTCAAAAAAACACAAGGATATAAGGTTAAGCGTAATCATACTTTAGGATTTTAGGAAGAATTGGAAAATGAAAAATATAAAAAAAAAGGTATCATGGCATTTACCATATGTCCATGCCCTTTTTATTTATGAAGGTTTGAAATGATTACACTGTGTTTTTCTATGTTTCTCCTAAAAGCGCATTGAGTCCATGTATACCATATGAAATGTGCTATACAAATAAACTTGACTTGACTTGATTGTTGATAAATATTTTCTATCTCAATAAACAATGTAATTTAACTTGTGAATGCTTTATTATTTTTAATCTTATCTGATTAAGTTGGTGTATGTTTGTGTGTGTGTGTGTGTGTGTGTGTCTGTGCACACACACACACACACACACACGCATGCGCACACACACACACACACACACACACACACACACACACACACACACACACACACACACACACACACACACACACACACACACACACACACAGAGTGCACACAGGAGGAATGCTATTCCATTCAGGGTTTCTTAATCTCTTAAATCCATGAAACGGAACAGATGAAGTCAAATGGGTAGCTAATCTGACAGAAATGCTCTTCAGGTGAAAATATGGGGAGAGATTATAAAGGCACTGGATACTCAAAACACTAGTGTATATACCCTGGGTTCAAAAACGTCTACCATAAACGGTTAAAAAAATACATAATATACTAACAATTGAATTGTATATAGTTGTCTATGTGCCTTGTCTGTTACATATAATCATGTTTTTGGAACTGCTTTTAGAGAATACAACATTCCGGGTCTAGGACCTACACAAAGTGTACCAGCAGGTCATAAATGTTGAGTCAATTATTATCTTGGCAGAAATAATGCTGTTTGTTGTGCAGTTAAATCATCATTTGTTTGATGGGGTTTATGCAGACTATCTGTAGCTGGCCAGGTTTCAGGGCATGTTGTTGTCTATTTTAGGTATTGTTAATCTATGCTGACACAAAATAAAATGTGGCAAGATTGGCTCGTGGCTGCCCTGACTAGCAATGTTTCTATCGTGCCCTAGCGCCCTCTACTGACCGGCCACCACTGAGGCTAGTATTAGGCCAGCACTACACCTAATCAGGTGAGGGCCAAATGAGCTCTGACCCCTTAAACAGAGAAGGGGTTGTAGCCAATTCACTGAGAGGCTCCTCACTGCTCCAATCAGTAGAACAGGGCTCCCCAAACCACTCATACAACTTGGTACTACAACTTTAAGGAGCATCTAGCTATAGCCTCGGAGAGCAAGCTCTTTCTTTGCTGCGGTTGAATGCAGGGTCTGAGACAGGGTTTAGCTTCATGGACACTTGTACTATGTGCGTATAATATAGTACAATGCTCTGTGTGTGGATGTGCGGATCTGTGGAGCTCATTCTGGACAGCAGTTGATTTTGATGATCACCACCGAGAGAGGTTTTCTGAACACGTATAGTATACCGCTACGATATGTGTGGATGAGTGGAACTCTGTGAGCAACGGTTTATTTATGGTTTATCTCTGCGTCCGAGTGAAGGTTAAGCTTCTTAGTATAAGACGCTTAAGAGGCACATTGTGTGGCGCATATCACACATTGATGTATAGCTATGCTCATTATAACGCTCATAAAGGTTTTTAGTATCATACAAGACAATACTAAAAAAGTATTACAAAGTTGCTGTGGGTAGTAACAAGCCCCACTCCTTCCTATACATTTCTTCAAAAACTTTTAAGCTCATGGTGTTCAAATTCCAGCTAAAACTGGGTTTTCTTACACTTTAACACCTAATCCTAACCATTTTATGGATCAGGTATGTCAATATCAACCAAAGCTACTTTAGGAAGGTTTTCAGCAGAACTAAAAGGTACCAACGGCTTGCTTGCCAACAAATATGGGTTGGTCAAGAATAGACCCTTTATAAAAAAAAAAAATTGGCTAGCCTTGTCTGCTGATTGCGGAAAGGACTGCTCCTTTCACTTTAAAGTGCTCCATATGATTCATTGGAATACATTTTATTTGCCATATGAGCTTTATTTATTAATTTGATAGTTATTTTATTTATTTGATTGAAATGTCTGTTATACAGCTGTTATACAAGGCCCTTGCTCTCCAACCTAGATTCCTCATTGACTGCCTTGAATCTGAACAACAGCTGATAAGAGCTTAACCCACGATTCTTAAACTGTTATATTTATTTTGAAATAAATCAGTTGGGAGTTGTTTTCCCTTTCTTGGGGAAAGATGACTATCGTGTACAAATTGGCACTCCATTATTAGCAGTCACTTAACTCACGAAAAGCTTTGTTATTGTTATTGTTAATTCTCTGCAGGTGTGGAATAAACTATTTTGTGTTACTTACATTAATTACTCAAAAAATTTACAAAAGAACAACTTTTCGAGGTTCGTCCCCCCATTGGGGCCCTGGGTACCAAGTCCACCCCCCCCCCCCCCCCCCCCCCACACACACACACACACACACACGCGCGCGTTATGTTGGCTGTGACCACTAGGAGGTTGAGTGAGCAACATGAACCAACCTAAACTGCGCCTATATCCATATAAATAGATATATAGATAGATAATTATTTTTTTGTGTGTGTTTCTGCACAAAAATGAAGAAGTATTGCTTTTGAGGATATTTGATGCCATATTTTCGAATCAAACATTTCAGTTTCATTTCCATTTATGATAACTGTTGGGATGGACTATTCTAAAGATTTGATCTGCGTCGTGGTGTGTAGTTAGTGAGACACAGCAGTTAATGATCTTTGGGGTTATTCTTCACAAGGAAACCCAGGCGTCATTTTTCTTGTTGAGAATAAACTCCACAGATCCTGAACTAAAAATGGCGCCGTGACCCGGATTCGCCGAGTGCAGAAATCTGTCTGCTAAAACAAAGATACATGCGGACATTTAACTTGCACTAGCACCACCATTCAAGCTACAGCTGGTCAGGAGGTAACCAATGAGCTAATATCACTGCACGGCGGGGAGGGCGGGGTCTAGCGGCAGCATCACCTCCTCTCCACCACAGCCTCTTCGCTCGGGTGCTGCTGATGCTGAGGTGCTACCGGATGCGATGGACACGGTGTTACACACATTAGAACTTCATACATGATGTACATCGATTACCAGGTAAGAAGCTTTATAGCACTTCCCGTTTTAATCTCGAGTTGTAATTATTTTAGTGGATGCGGATTCAATCCCAAATGTCAGGGCTTGAATGAAAAAGTAGGACCAATGGGCCTTTCCCTGAGCCGAATGTATCATCTGTGGTAGGCCATGATCTATAGCCTAATCCACTGTCGCGTTTATGTAAAATAACGAATGAGGATAAAGTGTTGCCGTTGCTTAACAAATGGTCAGAGTGCACAAAGAATGTTATTTCGTAAATGTACAGCATGAATTGGGCCTGCGGCATGATATGCTGTCCGTCTGTCGGAGGTGGATGCTCTTGGCCTGCACAGCGAGCCCTTCGGAAATGACGTGAAGAAATGCCTGACTGCATTTAAGCCATTTGAATCGATTGATGCACACCTAATACAATGCTAAACATGTTAAACACATCTTCTATTGTATTTCGCTATAGTCGCCTATGGTGTTGATGCTAGTTGTGTTTAGCCTGTTTACGCTTTCAGTGCTTTCATAAAGAAAGATGGGCTTTAGAAGCAAATAGTTGATGTAATTACGCCTTTGAGGGATGCCACTACAGATATTTTCATAACATAAACTAGTAGCTTATGCTACTACAGATAGCCCTTGACATTTGCTTAGTAGGCCTATGCTATTATGTTATGGTAGCCTTTATGTTATGTAGCAAATAGCATATTGTTGTCATTCATCACAGCTTTTTATTTTATTTTAATTCGTTTTGTGTACCCTCAAATATATTTAGCATTCTGTCACGCTGTATACGTCAATATGTATTAGTCGCCTACTTGGGCATCAAAAGTCTGCTCTTAACTTCATGATTAACTGTGAAATAATAAGTAAGCCTACAAACACAAACATGGGAATAGGTCAGGTCTACATTGAGATAACCTGGGTTGTTTATTTGTCAGGATCTCTCTCTCGGAAGACTAACTAGCCCATTTATATACCAGTGTGGATTTAAATCAATACACAAATAGACAAACAACAAATACAAAAACTAAACATTGAGTCCATCAATGTCTATTAATGTATGATGCAGAAGCAATTATGTTCTGCAAAGCTACAAAGCTATAGAATAACAATCCTACATATCATCCATACAAAAGTTGTATCCTGTTCTGGGATCTAAAGTTGTTTACCAATCCAAATTTCATCTTCTTCACCCGTGTTTTGGAGAAATGGCAACCCTTCCATTTGGGAATCTAAATTATTTATTAAGGTTGAATACCATTCACATTTGATCAAATTTTGGTACAGAAACGAATTCGGTACCTGTTCCCAATGGTCCCTTATTTTTGGTTCTTTAATCTCTTTGTAATAACTACATTTAATTTCAGTTATAAAAGTAGGTTCAAACTTTTCAATTTCCACATTGTTATTTATTTAGAACATCCCTCTCCCCTCCTAGACCCGTCCACACAACCTCCAGCTGGTCACAGTCTGTCCCCATAGCTTTTGATTCACTCTGGCGGGCAACCACCTCTTCTGCCCTGGGGTGATGGGTGTTACTGCTGGGGCTGTCACTGGGACATGAGGGTAGGCTAGGCTGAGAGTCGTACTGGGTGACCTGTCAGTGAAAGCACGACTGTAAACATCATGTCTCATCAGCTGTTAACTGATGATGGTTAAAACAACAATAATATATTTAATAAAAATATACTGTATATTATGCCTAGCAAAGTGCCGTGTTTGTGGAAACAAACCAAAATCTGTTTAATATTATCTTTCACGCTATTTTTAATGTTTTGTGATCATGTTTAAGCTATCAGGCAGGACCGCTAACCGATACATTTATGGCAGGGGTGTCTTCTTTTATAAGGCCAAATTTGACGGTATGTTTATTTTCATAATAATCTTTTTTTCTTGTAATGTAACCAAATGAATGCCACTCAGTCACAAACAAAAAATAAATAAATCAGCCTTTTTTTAACATCTGGAGTCAGATAACAGAACAAACTGTATGGAATACCTTAAACTTCCATGAAGTTGATAACAAAAGTTTAGAAATCTTAACAAATCAAAACCAGCAGTTATTAGCCAAAACTTTTCCAAAAGTTGAATACAACAAGGGCCATAAGTCCAAGTCCATATATTTATAACTGCACTTTTGGATTTTCACTGTTAAAAGTGGCAGATGTCATTTAGACACTCAGAATTTCAGAATGACCTAGAAACAGGTATCTTACTGATACTAATGAGAAGGGTGATACTGAGATCTGGATTCCAGTAGACTCGTCAGGTCTGGTTTGAGGGCAGTGGTTGAGATGTGTAAAATGTCACGTAGGTGGAATACATCTGTGTAGGTGAAATTAAATAGTGTGTCCACATCTAAACATCTCCAGGAAGCGTCGGCCCTCACTGTCAACTATCCTCTTTTAATTTACAGGTGCCATGGCTTAAATGAGAGGGGTTCACAGCAAGATCACAGAGCCTACAGAGTTAGACTAGTGCTGCCATGCGGTGAAAGGCGAAATTCAGAACTTTTTTATGAGTCTGTGCTGTCAATCAGAAGCTGTGGGCCCTATGAAATCTGATGGTGGGTTGGACTTTGGACATGCCAGATTAATTGTGCGATCAGCCGAATATCGATTAAATGTGGAAGTAGGACAAATAGACCTCTTAAGTATAAGTCCCGCCTCCAAGGCTCCCGGTGTCCTCTGTCAAATAAAAGTCTATGGGAAATGACATGGCGTTTTTGAATAACATACTCACGTTTTGAACTACACACTTTTTCCATCTAGTTTCCGCTGGGTTTTTGAATTGTCGATGCCGTTAAAGTAGTTAACTATTATGAAGAAGCATTATGCTAACATGGATCTGCGCAGACGTCAAGACTCTCCAAGTCAAGGTTGCATAGCAACAGCAATGTTTCATAGTTTGTCTTCACCGAAATGGAGTTCAGTGGCACCAGAGCCCGCCTACGAAAGTGGCACCAACGCTGCTCTTTCACTTGTAAAATCGATTCAATCGATCGAAATCTCAATAACAACCAATTCTTGTCACGGTCAAACGAAAAGGTTAAATCGTGGAAAAAAAGGCTGAACCTCGCCGGCGATTAAGTTTTATAGACCAATGAAAACACGCGTAAAAAGTCCATCACGTTAAGTTGTGACTGGTTGCGAGCAAGATCATCTACTCCCTCCTCCCTACTTCATGACGTATGAAGTCTGCGCAGATCAGTACTAGCTCCCGGTTAGCATTAATAAACCTTTACTATTTTAATGGCACCGACAATCCAAAACCCCAGTGGAAACTAGATGGAAAAAGTGTGAAGTTCAAAATGTGATGCAGCTTTTACTTCCTCACCACCTTTAGAGTATGTTATGTACGATCATTCAAAAACGCCATGTTATTTCCCATAGACATTTGACCGATGGAACCGGGAGCCTTGGAGGCGGGACTTATTCTTCAGAGGTCTATATATTGACCAATACAGGCCAATATAGATTGGCCTACTCCTAAGGCCAATCTTTAATGGCCTACAATTCATATCGAAATCCTAATCCATACAGGCTAATCCATCTATGCTAAGGAGCTTATTTCGTGGGCGAGTTCTTCAAATGTTCAAGTTCATTATATTCTCCTTCAGCGTCCACTGGTAGGCAGTAAATGTGGAAGGCAGTTCAAATGACCAGCGTATGCACCCAACATGTTCCTGCTCAGCCTCCTGAGCATATAGAAGGCACTATTCAACGTTGATGATACAGCTGCAGTCCTTTAACGGGCTAGCACAGTTGGATCTGTGTATCATTATATGTATGTTGTTGTTGTACATCCTTGCACTTAAAAATAGTACTTAGCATTAGGGATTGGCATTTTAAGAAATTTCCTTGATCGATCATCGATAGCAATTATTGATTTAATAGTTACTTTTTCTATAGGCTATTTAAAAAAAATCCATTGGTAGAAATACAAAATACAGCATGTTTTTTTCAATTAGCTCTTAAAAATGGGAAACAATTCAAAATGAAAAAGTCTGTATTTCAGAATAAGAACTTATTGGCAACAAAATCATACAAGCCAGTTTAAGTGATGAACTACTTGAAAATAATAATAAATGTAGGCCTATGCGGTGCTCGTAAAAGCCGAACAATTAGCCTATGCTGCTGTTAAACGTTTGGAAACAATTCAAAAAGAGAAAATCTGTACTCCAATTCCAATAAGAACCAAGGAACGGCTTGGTTGTTCCGTTCTCAAACTATGTGACACAACATCCTTTTGATCGATAAAAATATTGCGTGATCGAGTAAATTCTTAAAGATCAATGATCTATGATCGATCATTCCTATCCCTACTTAAGATTGTGTAGCATCTTATCTTAGCTATCATTGTTGTGTAGGAGAATGGCTTAACCTAACAATTGTTAGTGCTATAGTTTTTTTTACGATATTTATTAACACATTTGACAATAGGACAGCTTACCGCATGCAATTTTAATTAATAGGGCTCTGCCAGATTTTTAATAATGGTCTGATCTTGCAATTAAAATCAATTAACCGTCATGACCGTTGTCAACCCAAAGATTTCTGCGTCAAACTCCTCTCTGCTTCCCTTTAAATAAGGGCTCTGTGTTCACACGCTGCCTTCGACGTTCCCGAGCAGAGCGGGGGAGGGAAGAGGAGAAACTGCTTGGGTTGTGAATTTGGCTTGTTGATTATCTAATTGGGCTGGCCCCAATACATAAATTCAAGATGATAGGGAGGTTTTCTGTATGGATATTAATTACATTTGTGGAGACCAAAGAGGCAGAACCGTGTTTTTAATCAACTGATCGCCAGTGTCTTTCAGAACCACACATCTGCCCGAGTCCGACTCGGTCACACATCTGTCCGAGTCCGACTCGGTCAAGTCAGGACTTCAATGTTCTGTAGACGCACAGCTTACATAGTATGAGAGTGCACCTTCTTCCAATATTCTCAAAGCAAAAAGGTTTGACATTGTGTACGTTCAATTCACCCGAACAGAAAAGGAAAAAAACATCACAACCTTTACTAATCATGTTCATTAAATTACCAACCAGCAGGTTGAGCCTTTTACTATCTTTGGACCTTGTTTAATCATTGAAATAGCTGCTAATACATTTCTTATTAAAAATACTTCTAAGCCCAGTTATCACCAACCAAAGATGGTACCAGAAGATGTTGATAATGTTGTCAACAATTTTAGGAAAATCTAACCATTTTTATGTACAGTCCCCTATTTTCAGGGTCTCAAATGTAATTAAATTATAATATATATAATTAATAAATTAGCATAATCCTAAATACAATTTCAATTTGTGTTCATTTGTAGAGAGTCCATTGCAGGCAGTGACTGCCTGAATCTGGAACCAGGCTTTGACTCCAGTCTTCGGTTGTTGTTTGTTTGTGGTTCTTTTTTGCCTTTCATGTTGTCTTCAACAAGTGAAATACATGCTTAATCGGGTTGGGATGAGGAGATTGACTCGACCATTGAAGGATATTCCTTTTTTGCCTTAAAAAACTCCTTGGTTGCTTTCCAGTATGTTTTGGGTCATTGGCCATCTGTACTGTGAAGCACCGTCCAATCAACTTTGCTGAATTTGGCTGAATTTGAGCAGACAACATATCCCAAACACACTGCTTTTGTCTTCTGTCCCAGATCATGAGCCGTTCAAAGCCTTCTCTATACTTTTTCAGATTCCTTAGGTTTTCCCAGCTCATACTCCTAGATAACAGACTTTACCAGCTTGACGGGTGCACCTCATTCAACAATCTTAGGGGGCGATGAGTCTATTCTTTTTGGATTGTGCAGCCTCGTGCCCTTCAGGCCCCTCGTGTGACCATTAATGGTCCTTCCCACTTTTAAGCTGGATGTGAATTACAATAACATTTTCTCCCAGAGCATATTTTCTTAGCCAATTGGATTTTAAAGTGGGGGTATCCTGGCGCACTTTAGCCGCTTATTCTACTACGTGGCAGGGTAGAGGTTCAACATTCACAGTTTTAACATGTCTGTAAAGACAATCACCCCGCACAGTTTTACAGATGTTCATGCAAACAAATAAAAGTGCAAATATTTCTGCAACATCCAACCAGTCTGCACAATTATGTCAACAGAGGCTCCCATCCGTGTTTACCACATAATACATAATGCATACACACGATAACACCAATTGGCCACCAAGAGAGAAATCCTGAAACTTTCCCCGTTATCACTACGGCCTGCTTCGGTCAGATGGCACAGCGGGCGGTCTGTAACTCCTTCAAATTTTTGTTCACCTTGTATATATATATAAGTGATTTGCAAAACATAGCACATCATGAACACAGTTGAGTCTTCCTCTATAATCCCATTCTATCCCATTCCTTATTTTCAGTTGAGGTTTTATGAAACTTTGCCTGTATCGATGGTTGAGTAGAGGGATGAAGCTTTTGCCTGTTGAGAATTGTCAACGCATTTAAGGTACTTCTCGTGTTGATAAACCATTAAATGTCAGATAAAATTTGTAAACTATCCATTAACTGCCATTATTTGAACATGCAACAAGACCTGAAACCAAATCATCCGAAGTGTGTTGTCCTTCCTACTACGCGTCTGCCTGTATCATTGATCTCCTTGCCTACTATATATTCATCTGTGTCTCTCTCCCACACCTGCTCTTTCTCTCTCCTGTCCCCTCCTCTCCTCTCCTCTTCTCTGCCAGCCAGGGCGTCTACTAAGATAATGAGGAAGAGGAGAAACTGGAATTCTTTCAAGAGCCTCGGAACGATTCTGTGAAGTCTCAATGAAAGCGGCGGTGGTACTTCACTAGTCTTCCAGGACATGGCTAAGAAAACGCGTGCAAAGGGCGAGAAGCCTGAAGCGCTTATCTCTGCCCTACAGGCGGCCAATGAGGACCTCAGATCCAAGCTTACTGACATTCAGATAGAGCTCCACCAGGAAAAATGCAAGGTAGGATCCGACCAAAACATTCATTCACTATCAACAAAAATCAACACAACATTCATTCACATCACCTCCACTTTCCCCCCCCCCCCCGTCCAGGTGACCAAGCTGGAGCGGGACAAGGTGCAGGAGGTGAAGCGGGTGCGGGAGCAGGAGCAGCACCGCCACACGGCCACGCTGACAGAGCAGCGGGCCAAGTGGCACGAGGAGAAGCAGAAGGAGGTGCAGGCGCTGCGGGAGGCCCTGACGCGGCAGCACGAGCAGGAGCTGGCGCGCCACGCCAAGATCAAGGACCAGGAGAGCCAGCGGCTGAAGGCTGCACTCAACGCCATGCGCGACGGCAGCGGCGAGAAGGTGAGGGCCTTGCCTTAAATCATGGTTCACTATTTCATTTTGACTTGTTAAACCACTAAAATCTATATTGTGTCTAGCCGCAGTGTTTCCCGTGCATAGACCAATGTGCGGCGCAGCGCCACAGAATCAACACCGAGCGCCACAAATTGATTCCGCTTCTTTTTACTTTATTTTGCGATTTTCGAATATAAATATCGTTTCGTTCATTCATCTCCTCACAGCACTCTTTCTCCCCGTCATTCTCGTTCACAAACGCATGATTACGCACAAGAACATGCACAGAGACAAGCGCACGTTCATGCCATGCCAGTGGTGCGCGGGTACACTTATAAACGGCTGATACACCCGCTCTTCCTCTCAAAGCGCCTAGGAAAGGAAAACGCGAAGCAGCGGGATATTTGGCACAGAGAAGACTGTCAGCGACCGTTTTACCAAAGTTTAGCATCATAAACTGTGCCCAAAATTATTGTTAACTCAGAAAAGATAATGTTAGACCTTATGAACTTAACGTTATTGATATTGTACATCCCTCACCCTAAGTCTGCATAGATAAAGTTGGTAACGCAGCAAAAGATGTGATTAATATGAAATGCCGTTATAGTTGAGATAAGCTACGGTGTTAGACTGGGTACCCTCAGCCTGTTCTGCTGGCGATTTGATTTTTCTCTGCAGCAGGGGCTGGAGAGCAATACATTTCATTCTGTTTCCAATCCACTTTTACTGGAGCCAATCACCAAGCTGGCTTTTCCCCCTGGCGCGCTATTGGCTGGTTTAACACAATGAAGACAGGGAAGCGATGGTTGCAATCGGAAGCAATCGTTGGTCTGGTTGAAGGACTATTATTATTTTTATTATTATATTTATATTGTGAATATTTCGAAATGCTTTAAGCTATTGATTTTGTTTAACCAAAAAAGTTAAATACAAGAACAGGTTGATATTGGTTGAGGTAGTTCTTGAGTTCAGCATTTAAAATAAAAACCTCTAGCTTTATTTTTAAAGATTGCCACTAAAATAGGCAAACATTTAGGTAAGAACTAAACTTTAACATCAATTTTGGTCTTCCTCCAACATAAAGTCCAGGTCTTTGTATGAGCAAACCAATTATACTGGCCTGCCGTGTAATCCATGGAGTTAGGGCAAGGAATGAAACCAGGCAGTGTTCTTATAAAAAAGGTCTCTCAAAGAACTTACGTTAAAGAATTAAGATTGAGCTGAATATTTCGAAATGCTTGTAGCTTTAAAATTGTCTCATCAGGTGACAATCGATAAGCATAAAGGTGTATATTTAACATGGCAGCTTCAGAAAGTGTGTGTTTGAATGCCTCCCACTGCACAGTGCACACACTCTGCATACACCCAGATGACTGACTCCACCGACCTCCACGGAACCTGACACTCCCCCTCTGGCGCCAGGGGGGCACCACACATTGCTACCTGGTCTGTGGGAAACACTGAGCCGGGAATGGCTAGAGAAGCACACTTGCTTCAAGATATATTTGTATTCATACAATGTATCATTTGCATTCATACAAATATTCAGTTCACTGACTACAGGTAGTCAGTCCGTTTAAAGTTAGACACTAGTTGGCTTACAAAAAAAAGTTGTTGAAAAGTGTATGAAAAGGGTTTCCAAGTGAGATCTGCATGATTTCTCGAGCACTGATATATGTACACCAACCCTGTTTATGGAGAAGCAAAGTCCGCCCCTCCGGTTTTATTCCGCTTAGTTATTTGACCCGGTTGTCTCTGAGTAGCTGGAAGCCCGGTCGATGGAGTGGGCTGGACGTCTGCCCAGTGGGTAGTTGGAGGTTTGGGAGTTCTTCTCTGCCTAATGCGAGACAGTGCTGAAGACCAAATGAAGAAACAACAACACAGCGCGGCAGAGCACAGACCCCAGGCTGCCGTCTGCCATAACATTTTGAAATGATCCAAAAGGAAATAGACATACTTTAAACTCCTTTTAGTTTTCTGTGTTGAGAGAAATGTCAATATTATAAATATTGTATGACATTCTTTTTATAACCCTTTTTAAGTTAAAGTTAGTTAAAGCTACCACAGTCAAACTTTATTTAACTATTTACGGGATTACATTCGAAAACATTTCCAAACTTGCCCTTCGAAAGGGTCTTTCAGCTGGATATCTTTAAGGGCGCTTAGACAATGAAAGACAGAGAAGAAACATATTTTATTTGTCCTTTGCTATGCTGGTCTCTTATTAAAAATCTAAATCCTTTTTCACCTGGTCCTGTGATATTTATGCACCTTCTTACCTTCCAAGTCTAAAGCCAGTTATGGACTTGAATTAAACTATGAGCTCCTTATGGCTGTTCGCAGAGCAGGGACTTCAGGAGATTAGTGAAAAATAATTCATTATATGCATTGAAGGCATGAATGTTCAAAACCCCATAAAATCATAAAAAAATCATCAAAGACCACAGCAACCCAGGCTATAGACTGTTCACACTGCTACCAAAGCAGACAGGCAGGGACTACCAGACTCACAAACTGTTATTATCCCCTGGCCATCAGGCTTCTCAACCAGCAAACTTAAACTCTGATACCTGAACATTCCAGTAGGCTCTGTCAATTTTGCACCCCTACACTTGATATTGATGCCAGTGCTTTATTTAATTATTGAATTGTTCAATTATTTGAATGTTGCTATTGTTGATATTGTCGTGTATATTTTGCTATTTGGTTTTGCTTTACTACGCAGTTGTTGCTTGCCTAGTCCTAAGAATTTCACAGCCCAGTATGATCCCGTGACCCTTGTTGTCCCCTCCATCCTCCAGGTGCGCACAGCCCTGACCCTGGAGGCCAAGGAGGACGCGCGGCGCTTCTTCGACCAGGAGCGGGTGAAGCTGCTGCAGGAGATCGTGGAGCTCAAGTCCACCAAGAAGCAGACGGACGAGGCCCTGAGCAACATGATCCAGTCGGACAAGATGAAGGCGGGCGACCTGCGCGTGGAGCACCAGCAGCACCAGGAGCAGATCTCCAAGATCAAGTGGGACTGTGAGAAGGACGTCCGCAGGCTGGTGGGCGCACACACACGCACGCGCGCGCGCGCGCGCACACACACACACACTCCACTGTGTATGCGTCCCGAGTCCTAAAGTCCGAAACTCTAATCCCACGCTTGTTTGTTGCTATATGCGCGCAACGTAGGCATGTGACGTCTGCTCGAAAAGATAGGTCAATAAATAATTCATGAATATAAAACGATGTCCACCATATAGCAAAATCCATATCATTGCACAACATTAAACCTTTAGTCACGTTCATCCTGGTATAGTGCCTACCCCTAATATAAATAATTGTCAACATTTAAACATAAAGCACAAATTTCATTATCACAATGTATACTGACCCAAATCAACAATGTTAGACCTTTTTCAGCTATAGAGTTGGCTCAACTTTGCTTTATTGGCATGGAGGCCATAAAAAGACCCTCTACCATGAGCTTGCTGGCAGTGAAGTGACCAAACCTAGCGAACAGATGAGCTAACTCATTGTTTTCCGCTCCCCCGTCACAGGTGGATGAAATCAAGTCCAAAGACCGCTCCATCTTCTCCCTGGAGAAGGAGCTGGAGTCGACGTCAGGCTACCTGCAGAAGCTGCAGCTACAGAAGGACGCTCTGGACGAGCAGCTGTTCCTGGCCAAAGAGGCCGAGTGCGGCCTGGGCAGCCCCAAGCGAGAGATCCCTGGCAGGGCGGGCGACGGGGCGGAGCACTGCGGCAGTCCAGTAAGGCCCAGTGCCCTCTCTTGCACCACAGCTCCACTGCCCCACACTGTGGGGGGGGGGGACAAGCACATGGGGTTTTAATGTATTGCACTAGTCTGTGAACCAAACGTTCCTTAATTATTTCATGACATCGACGTGCCTTTTAGAGGCATATATTCTTTGATTTTGCACACACCTTCGGTCGAGGCGTGGCTCATATAAGAAGACACCAAACTCATAATCTGCCTATAGTTATGATATTGCCCACACAGCGTTGTTGTTTTTTTCAGACTTTAGGCAGTTCTCTTTACTCAATGTGTTTGGATCCTGTTAAAAGAAGGATAGATAATGATGTTTGTTTGAGCTTTCCATGTGACTGATCTTGCCGTTCTCTGCTTGGCACAATGAATAACATTGCGTTTCTACATTGCATTCACTTCTAAGGGTCTTCTGATTATGACAAACGGCTGCCCTCTAGGCTAAATAGCCCAAGTCAACATTTGTATATATCATCTAAATAAGAGATTAAAAACCATTAGAATGTGTTATAGTTCTACATATTGTGTAACTGTTATACCGGGACAGGTAGTCTTGCCTTTTCTTTCTCTGTATATCCACTAAATGTCTTGTCATCACACCAGGACATGAGGAGAAACCAGCGTCGAACGGCTGAACTCAACTCAACGATACGCAAGCTGGAAGACCGCAACTCACTCCTAGTGGATGAGAGGAATGAGTTGGTATGAGCCATTCTTTATCCATGGATTGAGTTGTTTAGCGTGGCTAATGACTACTTTTTTTTCTCTTCGTTGGTACATTGTATTAAGAAACATATGGAATGTATAAGCTACAGATTGATAATATGCCATGTAATATATGCTATTTCTGGAATCGCATTTTATCAGTTCCTTGATTCTGTCAGTTGTTACTTATTTCCTTACATACAAGACGCCTGATGTAATTCACACATACAGTTGTATTCAAAAGTCTTATCCAGTAACGCTGACAGCAAGGACCAAAATTGTTGATGGTCCCAGCTGTCATTGGAAAATTGTCATTCTTAAATATTAAAGCTTTATTGTGAAAAGCTTTGTGCTCAAACTGTATTTGTCTTTCACCAGCTGAAGCGAGTGCGAGAATCAGAAAAACAGTGCAAGCCGCTGCTGGACAAGAACAAGCTGCTGAACAAAAGGAACGACGACCTGACCCAAACCATACAGAAACTAGAAGATAAGGCCAAGAGCCTGGCCAAAGAGAACCTGGACATGGTGTGTGTCTGGAGGAACCACAAGTCTGCTTTTGTTACTTAACCTCTTAATCCCAAGAGTGCCCCGTATACGGGCAAAGCCCCTCCCCCCTACGGCAAAGATGTTGTAAGGAATTTTATGCATGAGACATTTCGTATTTTGTCAACAAACGTTGTGTCCCATGCTGTCTCTGCAGAAGGAGAGGATGAGCTCCCACGCTCCGCTGAAGAAGCTCAAGTCTCTGAATGACCTGGACCAGGCTCACGACGAGCAGGAGCTGGCCTTCCTCAAGCTGCAGGTCCTGGAGCAGCAGACCATGGTGGACGAGCTCACCAGAGTGAGTGCAGAGCTCCACGTATTGAGTTTTGCTTGCAATAACAACAATAGTTTCTGCTACGCAAAACGACCAATGACAAGAAAGTAAGAAGGAAGGTTAATGGATGGATGATTTGGGGCCTGCTAAATCCGTAGGAGCCCTATTGTATTTGTTATTATTATTATTAGTAGTGGCAGTAGTTGTAGTGATAGTAGTAGCAGTTATATATGATTACTTCCAGTAAACCTGTTTTTAAGGCATACAAATGCCATTTTAACAAGGTCTCAACAGTGCTCCTCTTCAAAATATAGTCTGATCTGCCCTTTGAGTTCTACATTTACGTGTAGTGGCATGCTGGGAACAGGACTGGGGGTCGCTGGTTCGAGTCTGACGTCAACCAAACATATTAGGAGACACCACACAATATCAAATTATGTCTGCTTTGATGTATGCATTCGGCCATGGCGCCGTATGTAGGACCCTGATATCATAGCTTGCAACTATATGTTATATAGTTCTATATATGTTATTTCATCACTAATGTACCAATATTTTTTTTGTTCTTTTATTTATTTTTTCAGGATAGAGAAAAACTTCTGAGGAAGAAGAGGCATAAAAGAAGTTCCAGGCCAATAAAGGTAATAAAGCAAGGAAATAAGGCTAAAAGGGAGGGGAATTATTATGTTTCGGTTCACTGTTGACGTGCTTTCCTTTTCAACCGTTGCTATATCTGTTTTATGTTACTGTATTGATATTTAGTTTTGTCTGCTATGTGTAAAGTGTCAATGTCGTCGACTATATTTGAAAGTTAGCATATTTATTTGATAATCAATTGAGTATAAATTTTGTGTAAGTTAAGTATCAGTCAAGTTTCAAGATTGTCTCCCTTAAGTGTCAGTTGACACTTACTTTACATTCCATAATTTTTGCTGTGACCGTTTTCTTAAATTATTTATTTGAGCATTTCACCCTCTGGTGGCGCTAATAGGAACTACATGTGTGTATGTAAAATGTATAAGTTAAGTTCCTGGGATGAAAATCACAGTACACTAAATGTTCCCTACAAACCCACAATATTTTGTTATATATTGTGTTATAATGCATCAACTTTTTATTTTCTATTTATTAAATTAAAATGGGAGCACCTGTAATGTGACCCGATTTCCGCCTAGGGATCAATTAATAATATCTGATTATGATTTCTGATGATCTCCTTAATCTATAAATGTCTTTTCTCACACAGAGGCACATCGTGGTGGACACATTCTTCGGCTATGACGAGGAGTCCATGGACTCTGAGACCTCCTCCGTGGCCTCTTTTAGGATGGAACGGACCCCTGCTACCCCTGATGAAGACATGCACCAGGTAGCGAGGACGCCCATCCTCACCTTTCCAGCTGGGCTTTCATGTCGCTGGTTGTTGTGGGATCTTAATGCTTCACAGTAGAATCATAGGCATGAATGATTATGATTTTTATTATTTTCGTTTTCTATTTATAAAAAACTCTATGCATACATACATTTATTATTTAGAATGGGAATGCCTGTAATGTGACCCAATTTCTGCCTAGGGATCAAGAAATAATTTCTAATTATGATTTCTGATGATCCCCTATGATTATGATATTACGATGGTATGCTTTGTTTCGCTAAAGAGAGAGTGTGTGTGTGTGTGTGTGTGTGTAACCAGGGTTTGGCCAATGAGGAGTCGGAGCTGCGGTTTCGCCAGCTGACCAGGGAGTACCAGGCGTTACAGCGAGCCTATGCGCTGCTGCAGGAACAGAAAGGAGGCTTACTGGATGCAGAGATGGAGGCCAAGGTAACACCATGCAGCAGTATAGAGAAATAGGGTGTTGCAACAGCTATGTGTTGGAATTTGTTGCATTTATAGAGCTTTTAAAGGTTACCAAAAGCGCTCTTTATAAAGAGTGTGTGGGTATGGGTACGGTGGGGTGCTGACCACACCTCATCCACTACTAGTGTGTAGCACCCCCCTGTGCTAACAGCTCAGGAGGTATAGCTGGTTGGCTGGCAACCACAAGGTTGTTAGTTTGATACCCGGCTCCTCCTAGCTGCGTATCGAGGTGTCCCTGAGCAAGGCACCTTACCCTAACTGCTCCCGACGCGACGAGTTGGCTTTTGCCTTGCATGGCCGTCGTAGTGTTAATGTCTGCATGTGTGGGTTTAATGTCAGTTAATATTGTAAAGTGCTTTGGATAATAGCGCTATTAAATGCAGTCCATTTACCATTTACAAAGGTAGGCATGTTCGTACAAGAGCAAGGTTGGCACTTTGTCCAGGACACAAAGTGTCAAAACTTTTAACCATTTTCTAATTGATATCTCGATATAAGAAGCTGATTCTGGTTACCGTGTTGTCTATACATCAGTTGTAACATTATCTCTTTATGGACCGCCCACAAAACAGTTCACCTGTAGTGCAGACATTTACAGCTATTTGCTGGAAAATTGTCTCAACTACAATGATAACAATGCTAATGAAAAAAATAAATTATATACCGACACCGATATGAAAATAATAAAGGATATCTTGTTATAATATGCTACTTTGCCAATCAGTCTCCATTGCCACTTAGAGACTACAACCTTTTATACATTTTTTTATTTTTATATTATATTTATTTTTATGCTTTATTAGAGAGTGAGATAGAGAGGAAGGTATGGGAGATAGAGGGGAGATCATGCAGCAAATGACGACGGGCAGGATTCAAACCCGGATCGCTGCGCTCAGGACTGAGCCTATATAGTACCCAGTGAGTCACCTGGGTGCCCTAAAATATCTACCTTTGAAAAATCTGGGAGATCATGGTCTAAATCTTTCCGTACCACGATAACAAAATCTGTGAATAAAACTGAACTTTAAATGTCTGGCTATTTGTACATTTTGAATCGAGTGGAGGGGTGCTTGGTATTTGCGTCATTCCTGTATTGTTGTTCTGTCCTTTCAGGCCCAAGATCAGCTCCAGGCGGACACTCTGCGCTACAAGGCCAAGATAGAGGACCTAGAGAACGAGCTGAACCTCAAAGGGCAGGTGCGATGCATACCACACACACATAGGCACACACAGCTACACAACAAAACAAATGTACAATAGTCAGTGCACTAAGAAGAAAATTATTATGGAAGCCCCTATAATCCCATTGCTGATTTGTCTTGGATCAAATATGAATGAACAATAACAATAAGTGAATAAAGGAATAATGGGCCCCTGGTCAAACCGTTTTTTATCTGGAGGTCGTTGTTTCTCTATGTGATTTGAATTGAAAACTTTTTTGTTTTCAATTTTTGAAACCAATGTTAATGATTGCATTATTCTGATCTGGTATGTATATCGTGTCCCCTCAGGACTCGAAATGGGTGGAAGAAAAGCAGCTGTTCCTGCGTCGGAACCAGGAGCTTCTGGATCAGGTCAATCTCGAGTGATTTTGTCATTTTATTGTTGGATCTGTTGTTAAGACGCTCACACTAGACAAAATCAGTCCTTCCTTTTTATAAAAAGGCTCCCTATTTCTTTCCCTCTTTTTGTCTTTCTCTTTCTCATGTGCAGATGGAGAGGACAGAGAGTGATTCCAGCCGGCTTCAGCAGGAGCTTCAAGACTCCAAGGATCAGAACGAACTCTTGGAGTTCAGGATACTGGAGCTGGAGGTCAGACCGACAATAGTCCAATTTGAAATGTTCATTCTTCTAATTATTGACAAGCGTCTTGTGACCAGAGCATTTTATATTCAACATCCCTACAAAGTTTCTCTGTTGTGAAAAAAACCTGCAGTGACCTACATTCCTGATACTTTGTATGTTATAAACATATGTCCTCCATGATCTTTAAGAAGTGGACTCTTAGAGGAGGTGGGGCTACCTTAGGCCAGACGTCTAAAGTTCATCCAAATCAGACTATAGGGGGTCTACAGCGATCAATTGAAGATGAAAACAAAGCATAAGTACAAGACCCATCGTTATCAACCTTATAAGGATTTGTATAGGGTTAGCACCTAAAAACACTGCTTGCAGCTTTAATTATCATTATTCTGATTGATTTCAGAAATGTTATAATGTCTGATCAGCACCTTTATCTAACCTTTAATTTATTCATTCAGGAGCGTGAAAGGCACTCCCCTCCCTTCAACCATCTGCGGCTGCATCCCTTCTCTGAAGGTGTCAGCGCGCTGCAGATCTACTGCATGAAGGAAGGAGTAAAGGTACCACCCAACTCTCGCCAAAGTATACTCAAGCAGGAAAAAACATTTCTCATCTAATCGTGATCTCAATTTGCCTGCCTTCGCTCTTCTCCCCAGGACGTGTGCATACCTGATCTCATCAAACTGCTCGATATTCTCGGAGACAACGGAGTAAGTTGAGCTGTTGCTGTTTGTGTTTTGTTACGTACAAATAATGCATTTATTAAAACTCAATAAAATGCGAACCGATTTTTTTTTTCTCCAGAATCTACGTAATGAAGAGCAGGTGGCCATTATTCAGGCTAGCACTGTGTTGTCTCTCGCGGAGAAGGTAAGCCCTTACCAATGCATTGAGTTGGGTGAACTACTGGAGAAATAAAACGTTAGCCTAATGCCTTGTTGTCTTGCTGTTTGTCGCCCTCTAGTGGATCCAGCAGATCGAAGGGACAGAAGCGGCACTGCACCAGAAGATGATAGACTTGGAGATAGAGATGGCAAGTCAATGTGACCGAGCAGAGGATAAACGCTGTCAAGGCGTTATAACAAAGCATTCTGTCTTTTTTTTTAAACGGAATAGCCATGGATACTGCATAAAGATTGCACGAATTGCACCAATTCTTTGACTGTTCCTGTTTTCAAGTGATATTTCTACCTTGTTGTTTAGCACTTTATTTGTTTTTAAATATTTGTACATTTAAAATCGCACAAATTTACAGCAACCAACCCCAACAATTGTTCTGCGGTAAACCCTGCAGTCTAACATTCAGCCAGACAGTTGCACTCTCCCACAAATGGATAAATGTTGGTGTTAAAGCAGGGTCCCATTGAATGTATGGGAAGAAAAATCACTGTTATGATGTATCATGTTGTAATTTAGTTAACCAAGCCACACAGATAATACAAATGTATCGCAAGAGTAACCTCTGCTGTTCTTTGTCCGTAGGAAATGTTCTGTAAGCAGAAAGGGTATCTGGAAGAGGAACTGGACTACAGAAAACAGACATTGGACCAGGCCTATTTGGTAAGAGTGTGGGGTGTGCATGTTTGAGTCTTGCTATATTTTGTATTACTAAATGTTTTCATATATATTGAAGTATCGATGAGGTGTTTCTTCCTTTCTCCAATTGATTGACAATGTATTATAATCAATACATTACAACTGTGCACCCTTCAATATTTGTTTGTTTATCAAAGTCATAATGTCATTGCAATATTCAACACATGCATGTATTTTTCCTAAAACAGCAAATCCAGGAGTTAGAGGCCACACTCTACAATGCCCTGCAGCAAGACAAGGTTAGTACAAACATATTCATATCCAACACCTTTCTTGGAGGTGACTTTACATTCGAAAAATCTGTTGAATTTCATCAGATATGACAAAAAACGCTTTTAAAAAAAGAAATGAGTTACCCTATTCTATGCCCTGTCCTGATGTAAGTCGGTTGCTCCCCCCCCCCAGGTGATCAAGTACGGGGAGCCGCTGGACGAGCTGCAGAAGGACGAGCTGCGGACGTCGGTGGAGAAGCTGAGGAGGCAGATGCTCAGGAAGAGTCGCGAGTACGACTGCCAGATCCTCCAGGAGAGGATGGAGCTGCTGCACCAGGCGCACCAGGTGGGGGCGGAGAGACAGGGTGGACGTGGCCCTGTGTGGATGGTGCTATGATGTGCATGTGGAAATGTGGGTCTGTGTGTGTGTGTGTGTGTGTGTGTGTGTGTGTGTGTGTGTGTGTGTGTGTGTGTGTGTGTGTGTGTGTGTGTGTGTGTGTGTGTGTGTGTGTGTGTGTGTGTGTGCTGTTTCATTTTAGGTTCACAACCGTTTTTTGTGAGAATTCTGATGTCACCAAGTTTAAATAAGCATTGTTTAAATAGAAACATATCCAATTGAAGGTGCTCAATTTCATAATAACCATACTATTAAAATAGGTTAATGTATGGAAAATTACAACAAGAGTAAACAATACACCCATAAATATAATAAGAAAAACGAATTAATTGTAAATGGTTATCTTTCTCCCTAGCAGTCATATTATTTGAACTTCCAAAAAATCACCAATTAATCATACAAAAAATGGGTTTACTTAATTGTCTTAAGGTGTGAGTTCTGACTCCAATCTAGATTGACTCCAATCTAGTGGTGCCAATCTACACAACAATATATCACGATCACAAATATATTAATCTGACGAACACTCAATTGTGGGATTGCTACTTATGTATGTCTGTATGTATGGTGTGTGTGTACAAAAGATACCTTGTGTTAACATCTTGGGCAATTTCCAAACAGAGAATCCGTGACCTGGAAAACAAGACAGACATCCAGAGGAGACAAATAAAAGATTTAGAGGAAAAGGTAAATAACACCTGTTATTGTTGTTATTGTCCAATCATTAATAACCAATGTAAAGATATGTTATATATATATATATATATGTTGTGTGTATATACATATATATATATTTATATATAGATATATATCTCAGTCTCTTTATGCTGACTTTGATTGTCTTCTTCTCTTCCTCCCACTATGTGTTTCTCTCTCTGTCCATCTTTCTTTATCCGTCCCTTTCTTTCTCCGTCTTGACTGTCTTCCTCTTTCTCGTCCCCAGTTCCTCTTTCTTTTCTTGTTCTTCTCCCTTGCCTTCATTCTTTGGCCTTGAAGGATGTGTGATTGTGTGAGGTAAGTAGCCCCAAAGAAACATCATGACCATGAGCAGACCATAACAACCCCATTGTTTTTATCGGGGTAATAACCGAGGTATAGCCTCAGCTGGGGTTCAGTACACATAGAAAGTTCCATGCTTGCTCAAAGTGTTCTTTTTCAATCCATCGTCGTAGTGCCCCCTATGGGCTGATTTGTATTGCCTTCAGACTGCGGCCGTCTTTAGTCACACCCTACAATTGTGGAAAGTAAAAGAAAAGTGGCCGGGCGGTTTTGGTATGGCATGCTGATGATCATATTTGCTAATTACTATTGGCTACAGAGAAAACACTACTCACTCATCAAGAATCAAATGTGCTATTTTGCTTTCCAATTTGTTAGTTTTTTTAAATGTCTGCATTTTTACATCTTGGAAAAATGTACAGCCCACCATATATTCTAATGTGTCTCTCTTTCTATTTCTTACAGGTGGTGTGGTACCCTGGAGGATTTATTTATGACTGCCGTATTTATTTTTAATTTTTTTCCGTGGCAAAGTGTGAAATGTTTTCTCCTGTGTCGTATCAGTAGTGATGGCTGTGGGTTCTTTGGTTGTCAGTGGAGGTGAAGTCTGGATCCACACTATGGAAGAAGATAAAGGAGAATAATCTTTTTTTTTTTGGAGGGAGATTTTTCTCTCGCTTCTCTCACACATTCTCACTTTTGCTGTGGAGGACAGACTTTACGGAACTGCCATCTCAGAGAGAAAGGGACTAAAAGCAGTTTCAAAGGGTATGATGAGATATAGACTATACACAACTGTCTAGCTGCATGGTTCCCCATCCAAACACACATGCACCCACACAGTATATAAATAGTGTGTGTATGAAGTATACATACATTTAAACACAAACCAGTATGGGTTAAGTTCTCTCTGCCATGCAGGGTTATAATACACCATTTATACCACATTGCAAGTATGGATGAGTAAATACTAATTGATAGCTTGTACTAACCAGTAGATCACTCTCTCTTGCTCTCTTTATTTTTGAAGGGTTTCGCAGTATTCCTTCTCCTCAAAACATTAATTAGCCAGCTAAGGACTTGAGACTCGGGCCTCTTCCCCATGTACATTGGTACATCTGAAAACATGTGGTATTTGTCCATACGACTAGAAAGAACTGTTTTTAAAAAAATTCACCCTGGAAGGAGTTTTCCAGAAACTTTGTTTTCAGTGACATGAAATGAAATGCCGTTGTGGTGTAGCTGATAATGGTTCAGTATGCACATGGCTAATAAGCATATTGAATTCACAATTTGCCTAAACCAAACAAGCTTTGGATCACATTAAGTTTAAGATTGGCAAAGACATTCCCCTGGCAGCATGTTGTCCAGTGCTTATCCCAGTACTCAGTTCCTTGAAAAGCAGTTCCTGGGAATAAAGATTCCTAGTCCTATGGTTGGAAGCACGGCTCTCTGTCCCTTAAGCTTTATTTAGCCTGCTGCTTGTTGGCACAGTTCTGCCCAAGATGCCTGAAGCCGGTTGTGGACAACAAGGGGTTCACTGACGATAACTTGATGATCGAAGATGAAGTTATGTTGAATAAATGATTACTAAATGGTAGTTACGGTAAAATGTTTCTCCTACATCACAACAGCCTGAAAGGATTAGGTCCAACAGCAATCAAGCTTAGCCAAGTATAGGCTCCAGCTGATAAGGGGAGCAGCAAACAATACATTCTTCATTGCTTTCCCTATATGTAGTCGAGTGTGATCTTGAGCCAATACAACAAAAATGAATTAAATAAAACGAGTAGCCAATAGTTTCGCTATGGTTACGTCTTGAGGATTTGCGATACCCCCTTACTGACTTGGACTTGTCCTTAGCCCTAGTTCAGGTTTCTTATTAGTCATAGAACTGTTTTGATGATGATGATAAGATTATGATTACTTTTTGGTCTTGATATTTTACACCTTACAATCAATTATATTTGGACTCAAAGACTTTAAATGCCACTAGGAGAACAAATTATCCAGACTGAGTACACAGGTTTCGCAGCGCTGAGGAGGGAAAATAAAAGGGAGTACAAAAAAAATTAAAAAGATTGTTGGAGAGAGTGACAATTGTGTCGCAACGATGTTTCACTGATGATCTATTGAACCGCAAACTCCGAATCTGCGGAAGTTCCTCCGTTAATATGAAGCTCTGTGCACCCAAACTCTAATGATCCTCTTTGCTCTAGAAGAAAAACAAAACACGCAACATACAAAAAATAATCGGGCAGATTTTAATCAACTGAAATATCTGGTTAGAGTATGAGTGTGAGAGTGTATGTGTGTGTGTGTGTGTGAATATGATTTTCATTTTTTCTACAACCCCTCCTTCCTCCAGTCAGTTATTGTGAATAGTATTGGAGGGGAGCCCTATTCATTGCGATTGTAATATATACATCTGTTTATATGTACATGTGTCTTGTAGCCTCTCTGCTTTATTCCTGTGACTAGTTGCACCTCTCTTGTTGACGCCTCCGGTGGCTTGAGCAGTTGACACACTTAGCAGTGGTCGTGTTTTGATTGTGTTGATGGCTGCGAAAAGAGGAAATGTACATTTCTTTGACCCTAATGAGTGCAAAAAAACGGGAGTATTGCCTTTGAACTCTTTGAGTCCCCTTTTAACTGTCCTTAATCGCTATGACACATCCTTTCCCAATATTCTGCTATTTTACCATGTAATACTCATACGGTCCAGCGGTTGGTTTAGTTGTACCTGTATTTAATTTCAAGTGAACCCAAGTATCCTCCTTTTTTGCCGTTTTCATTTTTACACTTTCCACATTGTATTTATGCCATTACATTACATGGTTTAATAATATAATGATACTAATACTGAGAAATGGATGAGAGCATTTTTTTGCATGTATTGATGGTTTTATTATTATATTAGGTCTAAAAGATGATAATCTGATGAACCTTCTCCGATTTATTTTTCTTTAAATTCCTCAACCACACCCTTCGCAACTGACATCTGCTATTTTGAAATGAATTAATGCACATTCAAATCTAGCCTTTTGAGACCATCATGTTTAAGTTGAAAAATTAGTGCCTCAGTCTGGAGAGTTAAAACAACAATTGCGGTAACCAGGGGTGTTTCTGAAATATCCGGGGCTTAGCCCAGAGGGAAAGGGAAAATACGCGTGCAGCGTATGCTTTACCTAAATAAACAAAATACACAGTTTATTGTAGCTTTAAATAGCTACCTGACTGCTGGGCTGCTTATCCCCGGGATCCTAAAGTTCCATTCAAGTTATTTCAGAGTAAAGTGAATACAAGTGAGACAGTCCTTACATATATATATGTGTATGTATGTATGTATGTATGTATGTATGTACGTATGTATGTATGTATGTATGTATGTATGTATGTATGTATGTATGTATGTATGTATGTATGTATGTATGTATGTATGTATGTATGTATATATATAATAGGATAGATAATTCACTTGAGGGGGTAAACAGTCTGGTTATGTTTTTAAACCATTTATTCTCTTGACAGAAGGACTATCTAGATTCTAGAAGGACTAGGTTACTTTATTTTGAGATGCCGCCGCAATCCCCATGTTTGTTTCTAGTGTAAAGCAAGCAAAAAAAAAAAGCCTAGTGACGCCACTGGCGGTTACCAGTAAAAGTGCAGAGCAATGAAAACTGTTTAACTCAATAACGATGTTAAAATATAAACATAAAATCTGTAAGCAAGGTCTTTCCCAGAGAAGATGTCCAAGCATACGTCCAATCGGATTTAACAGAAGTGAAGGCGCAAGAGCTTCACAAGTATAATGTAAGGCAACTCCCGTATGTGGAAATCATAACAGCTGAGTAGTCAGCCCTTCAGTTTGCTAACTGTTGTTATTCAAGTCTTTTCAAAGAAACATTTCCCCACACACTCCCATACAATTGTTTGCAAAAAGAAACACAACATGTGTTTCTCATTAAAGAGTGCCCTACTACCACCCAGTCAAGGCCAAACTGATATAAATTGTGAAATGCATGCTTATCTGGATGGTCTCAAGAGGCTACCTAAAAAGTAGCCAAATATTAACCTTCATGTTACACCCACCTTCTAGTTGATATTGACAGTACTGGGAAGTGTTTACATTGACTTCCAGGTAGAATAGGGTAAAGGCCTTCTACTCAGAGCATTGGAGAAGGTGGCTTTGAATAGAAAAAGAAAGGAAAAAGGCCAAATCCATTTGTCTTTGGCGTAGGCCTATTCGAGGCACAGTTAAAAGCTGCTTTAGGTTTCCAGCTCAAATCATCAAAGGTGTTCAACCACAAACTTTGGAAAGGGCAAGTAAACAGGGTTTCTGCATACCAGGCAATATGTGACAACTTTTAAAAAGATTTTACATTTTTTGCATGTTATTAAATACCCTTAAAAGATTTTCCACAGAGTGGAAGATCATCTAGCCTCCTGGGGCCAACATTATCTGAAATGTGGCATATGCCCTCTTCAGGACGGTTTTGTAAACAAAGCGCGGTTCCGGCTATCCAGTAGTTTTTATGTTTTTCAATATATCATATGCATCATACATCATTTTTTTTTAACAATATTAAAATCACTAGCAATCTGCATCAATTACAGATGTGTCCAGGTAAGTTTAAGCTATGAGCTAGTTGAATGTTAAGAATTGCAACTTAAACAAATTCTGTAGGATGTCTGGTGGGCCATCCAGTATCTTTCCTTATGGATTGAAGTTTCTGTCAATAAAATCAAACCATACACCCCTGAAAAAACCCGCCCATGCGAGCTAAGAGCTGGCAGAGCATATTCAAAAACAGCAGTGAGGGCAGAAGTCTGATCAGTGAGTAAGAAGCAGAGTGAACTAATCAAAAGGACGTTTTTTCAAAAATGTAGAAGACTTTCCACGATTAACCAAATTATCTGTTTGCAATTTATTTATATTGAAGCAAATATATACAATTGCATTCCTGAAATTCTTATTTTTGTCTTCTTATATTGACAGAAATCTGATTCCATATTCCCCTCCCTTGAAACACTCAATGTACAATGCACTCGTGAAAGTTAATAGAAGTGCATTCATCATCAAATGACCAACAAGCAAACATACCAAAAATTGAACTATGGGGTTTACTAAGATACAGGTTCTTTATCTCAAAACATGACAAATAAATCATAGGCAATGGCTTACAGTGAATCGGCAACTAAATTGGAAGTGAAGGTCCATGTAGGAATGTATCTCCACTATTTACTTTGTTACTTTGCCCAAACCGTGCCCATAGTCAACATTGAAGTTATGTTTACAAAAAAAATATATGCATAGCATTTTGCTGTTAAGGCATCACCATTTAGATTAATTTAGGCGTCACCAGAGTGGTTTGCGCTAACAGTACAGTCTATAAAGCCACTCTTTGTCCGGTTAATGTAACCATGAAATGTAATATATTAAAATATATCTACCTATCTATCTTTTTTATTTTTTCTTATTTTTTTTATTAAACCCCCTACGCTCCGTACTTATTTAGTGTACATTATTATTTAAACTAAAAAAGGTATTATTGAAGAAAATAAAAAGTCCACACATTATATTTGAATACCCTTGTTTTCATTGGGGTAGCATAGTGTTTGTAGGTTTTGTATCCAGTGTTTCCCCTAGGATGGAGTTGCAGCAGCGGAGGGGAAATGTTATGTTTTTCGCGCGCAATTTAATTGTGTGCTCGCTAAGCGCACCCTGCCGGGAGGTTTCTATGTGTCTACTGGCAACATACATACCAGTGGCGTAACTATCGGTAAGCAGGGTATGCGGGTGCGTACGGGCCGGGGGCCAATCAGGGGCCCCAAAGAAAAAAAAAAAAAAAAGTTATTAAAAAATTATAGTTATTAAAAAAACATGAACCCCCCCCCCCCCCCCCCCGTCAACAATCGCCCCGAACCCCCCCCCCCCCCCCCCCCCCCCCCCCGTCAACAATCGCTCCGAACCCCCCGTCCCCTGTCCCCCCCCCCGTCAACAATCGTAACGGGGGGGGGCCCGCCTTGAACATCCTGCATACGGGCCCGTCGTTGCCTTGTTACGCCACTGATACATACAGTACATTTGTGCACATTAATGAGCAGGGGAAATAAGGAGAGATTGAACATATTACAAGTATAATCTTTAAAAACATTATTTACATTTATTTAACAAAAAATATATTATATATATATATATATATATATATATACATAATATATATATATAATAATATCAACAACCACCCTATAGGCCTACATTAAAATCCCATAACCCAAATACTACAACAATCGAAAAGGTCTGTGCCTCAAACCAATGCATCTTCCCACTCCCTCCCCTCTCCCCATCACAAAGGTTGTAGTAGGAGCATAAATAGGCCATGCCTCTATTGAACAAGTTTTGGGGCTCTAGAGTCAATAATGGCGACGCTACTGAAAATGTTGCTAAAAATAAATTTCTAGAAATAAGTAGAGATATATTTTTCAAAACATAAGGTTGCAGTAAGACCATAAAGATCCCTGAGGGCGTTTTCATTGCCATAACAACGTGAGCTAATCAACAAGTACAACATGTTCTAGACCAGTGGTTCTCAATCATTTTTCTTTCATTCCCCCCCTAGGAGACAGACATTTTATCACGCCCTCCCTGAATTGAAATAGCCTACTATTGAGAACCTGCTAATTTTTATTTATTTAGATTAATAAAATTAACGGAGATAACATCGGCAACAACTTAAAAAACTATTTCCAACTTCAGTTTATTAACTCAATTTGTAACATTTAAACAAGACTGCTAAGTCTGTGTGAATCTCAAAACAGAGAAACAAGAGCAAATGATTCACTGGGGTTTGCATTTAATTATAATATTTTTAAAAAGTAAACATTGGTCACTTGTCAGCTTCATCAGCTTATTCCCTTTCAAAAAAAATAATATATGTTCATCTTTCAAGCATGAATAAAGACACCAAGTCCCTCTGTCATGACTTTGTAAGATCAAAATTAGAAGACAATGCAATTCAGTTTTGCACTTTGCAGACGGTCCCTAAGCTCGCGGCTGAAAGCCGACTGCTCGTAGAAGACAATGCATTTCACCGTTCGCCAAAGACGGCTCGTTTGGATGAAAACAATATCTGGTTCTCTGGGTTACTCAATTGTGTCGCAACGATGTTTCACTGATGATCTATTGAACCGCAAACTCCGAATCTGCGGAAGTTCCTCCGTTAATATGAAGCTCTCCTCTTCTCTAGTTCTATGCTTTATTTAGACCACATGATGTCCAAGCTAACATCAGTACCACATTGGACCAGATTTTTTTGTGTGCTAACACCACTCCTTAATAGCTTCATCTCCTACACATTGAGTATTCATTACAGAACCCTATACAGTTTTATGTGTTTGAGATAAGTCAGACCCTACAAGCATGGCCTCTTTGCTGGTTTACCTGGGTCAATTAGAACCTGTGGGCGTGGCTTATTTATGGTTCCGCCCATTTTCAATAAAGAAATGTTACCTGTATTCGGGAGGTGCTTCATGAACCACCTCCAGAGTGCAAGCTTGTTTAACTTTAGTCTCTCAATAAACCATGTGTTGAAAATGTACTACTCTCCAAGTCATACCTAGCCTGAAACCACAACACAACAGGATTACAATTATGTTTCATCTCGCTACCTTAATTGGCAATAGGGCACAGCTGTGCCTTTTACCTGACACATGTTTTTCTTCCTCTGTTAACAGTTCTTGAGGTTCAATGCTTTGTAGACTTCCCTTAATATCCTAAACCTCACTTGAAAATCACAGGTGATGTGATGCTGCAATGGTTCAGTCTTCAGCTCACTGTTTGAACAGCTTTCCCTTTTTAATGCTTTTTGTCTGACACTGCAAATTTCCGCAGTGCATCTATTTAGCTGTCAAGCAGAGAGGCCCCGTATCCTTGGAAACCTGGATTTGATAAAAACAATTCCAATCATGGAAAACAGATGGAAAATGTCTAAATCGATCAAATATCCTGGAAAAGAATAGAACTTGAATGGATAACTGGGAAGTGACACGACAACAATACATTTCATGTTTTTTCAATAACATGATTTGCCGCCATAATTGTTTTCTTTTGCGTGTGGGGTTCAGTCCCCAATTCAAAGTTGCAGTGGTCTGTCAAAAGTCCTGGGCCTGAATTCAAAGCTTTTTAGGAGATACTTGATGTGATGAGAGGTAAATTAACATTGAAATAAAATCAGACACTGAATGAAACCACCTCAAATTACTTTTCGTCGCTATCCTTATTTTGACGATAGCATATCCATGCTAATTTCCACTGAAAGCATTAGCTAACATTTTGTTAACTATCAGCATCAACATTTATAATATCATTTATAATATTTAAGCTTTGTGCATACTTTTTTCAGCAAGAGCGCATGGAATGACAAGTCATGAAGAGAATGCCGCAATCAAGGGGAATACAAAATTTGTTTTGTGATACAACAGTGCAAGCTAAAGTACCTCGGGAGTCCTAAGTGGGAGGAATAAACCAAGTGTAGGCTGATACCAATAATAACTGTGCATTTGAAGTTGTAGTACTTTAATGATGACAACACTAGCGCCCCAAGCAAATCAACTGTCATCTATTTATTTGAGACCGTGGGAAGAATGTAGCCTGGCACTTTTTCCTATCCATATTCCCTCTTAAAAAAAGTCTTGAAACAATGCACAAGGGAGCAAATGAATTGTAGAGCGCTTAATAGAAGCAAGACTTCAGACTTGAGCAAATTAAATGCATAAATGCAATAGTGTTGCAGGTTTGTGTGGGGGAAGCACCGGTTTTCCACAGGTAAGAAGTGACTCCTGTACTACCCCGTGCATATTATATCTTCAGAAAAAGAATTCCCTGCAAATGTGGATATCATAATGTATGCAATAATTATATTCAGCATTTAGTTCAATTCGACCTGCACTGGTGGCAGTTGCCATTAAACATTGTGTATAAGCCTTTCCAAAAGGCAATTAAAATACAACTTTTCAGATACAGGGTTGGTTATACAGATTCACATAATGTAATTTAATGATTATAATTTACAGTATATATATTTGAAAATATTATAATATATAATTTTATTATTCTTGAAATATTATTCTATTCAAACCATTTGTGTTAGTCATATTTTTACATGTGTCTTCACAAAATTGGTGCAAAATAACGTCTTCGTGCAAGAAAATAGCCTGATGAAATGCTGAACTGTAAACTCGGTTAATTTGGTAAACCGTAAAACCGTAAATCGGGGCTGAAAACGAGCCCCGCCCAGGCCCTGATCGGGCTCGTCCCTATGCCCCTCAGAAGATGCCAGCAGATGGAGCCAGAGTACTGTTCATTAGAGTATTCGATAGGTATTTCAGCATTTGTGAAGCACTTGGGAGGACGCAAACCCAAATGGGGAAGCATACCTCATATATAAACCAAGGCCTACATATTATGTATAATAGGCAGCAATAGTCAAATAATAAATAAAGGAACCAACTCTTTGTAAATTGACATTATTTTGTGAGACTAAGCTGAGCTTAATTTCTATTAAGAATCACTTTGGAATGCATGTGGCAACAGATTGTTTAACATAACATGTTCTGAAAATCATAGGACATTCATGTTAAACAGAACTAGGCGTACCATTAAACAGGATAAATAATATACCAAAATGCGATCCAATATTTGTGTGTTCACAATATTTTTGTGTATTGCTGTACGATCTTACATTTGACCATTTCCCTTATATTCTTCAAAGCCTACTGTACTCCGTTTTTAACACCTCACCTATGGTGTAAATATAAAACATCAAAGCTTAAGAAACTACAGGTAGCATATAATGATGCCTTTAGGATCCTCCTCAAGCTTCCAAGATGGTGAAGAGCAAGCACTTTGTTTGTGACTTGTAATTTCCCCACCTTCCATGCTGTGTTGACGAATTTTATGTTCAAATTTATGTGTTGATTTCTAGAGTCACAAAACAAAATAATAATTGAACTCACTGAGACTAAACAGAGTGAAACAAGGTTCTCCTCTGGGTTATGGAAACACTGGAATCGATGCTTGTATGTATTTGAATCTATGTTGACCTTTTATTTGCATCGTCTTTTGTATTGTCATTTATATGGAACCTTGACTCTGCAATAAAGTATTCACTCATTGACTCAGTGCTGCTAAGCACATGTTTTGTTTTTGAATTTCTTTGTTTTTCGAGAGAAGGCTTTTACGACTTTACTGCGTATCTCCTTGGTGTTGATTCCGTAGATAAGTGGGTTCAGGATGGGTGGAAACACCAGGATGGACACACCGACCGACCTAAAGATAAGACAATCATAAGACACTAGTTAACACACCGCTAATCTACACCTTTGCTTGATGCACTGTGTATCAACCCAATGCAAACACAGAGGAGGAATATTCCTACAGGGAAGGACAAAGTGTATGTTTCAGATTACTTTGATAAGCAATAGTGCCTATCAAATTTAATACAGTTAATCGCTCAATTAATTTACACATATAGTCAAATGGGTGTTGCAAATTTAGCAATTCATGTTACCCCGCAAATTAAAAGCACTGTGTGTGGTTCGGAAATCTGAAAGTGGAGGGTAAGGAGGCCCTACGACGAGGCTGACCTGCGCAGGAAGGGCGACACACTCAGTCGATGGGACAGCACCGAGAACAGGGTGGTTAACTCAAACACCACAAACACCACCAGGTGAGTGCCACACGTGCGCAGGGCCTTGCTCCGTGCATCTGCCTGCCTGGGAGTGATGGAGAAGAAGTAGGATGATGGGCAGACACAACCATATAAGATCCAAATTGATATGCATGACAACCTAGTTTGACACTCCAAGATAAAACCAAAAGTAAAATGTTGCCTTCTGTTGCAAACAGATATTCCACCCAAACGAGACTAATTTGTTCTTATGAAAGGTTCATCAAATAAATCAATCTGGGTTTGATCCACATTGACATTCTAGTAAGGTCGGAAGGTTGGATTTACACACACACGCGCGGCACACACACACACACACACACACACACACACACACACACACACACACACACACACACACACACACACACACACACACACACACACACACACACACACACACGCATAAAGCACATAGGGTGTCTTTGAAGGAGCTATGTAAACACAATTAATTATTGGTATAATCAATATTATTTACTATAATGATCATTATGATTATCATTATTATACCTTTACCTGTTAAGAATGCAGGTGACTAGTATGTGTCCGTACGTGAAGAGCACGGTGAGCATGGAGGTGCCCTGCATCAGTACGGTGATCAGGAGGCCGTACACGTTGTTGGCCGTGGTGTTCTCACACGCCAGCTTCACCAGGGACGGGTTGTTGCAGTAGAGATCGGCCAGGCGCCAGCTGCATAGCCGGAATCGGGTGAGCATGAGGAAGAGGCTGCCGACCAGCGCCACGTCGGTCAGCCACATGCCGGCGATGATCCAGCGCAGGTTGCTGGCGGTCATCAGGGTGTGGTAGCGCAGCGGTCGGCAGATGGCCAGGTAGCGGTCAAACGCCATGACGGTGAGGATGATCAGGGAGCCTCCACAGTACAGATGGACCTGAAACATGGAACAGAACCAAGAGACTCTAATCACACGTAATAGACTCTTTTAATACAGTCGTCGCTAATTACACCATTACGACATCATCATGGTTCTGGTTTACCTACCCGGGCCCTTGTATATAAAAAGGAGTAGATCCATAATTAGTATTATGAGTGAGAGCTTTGGTAGTCCTACAATGACGCCACTGCGATAAGGGTCTAGATTTGTTGAGTGCATTTTAAATTAACATTTATTTTTATCACAATGATAAAAAAATATCATTGTGGTAAAAAACAACAACACACAAATCACATATGTTAGGGATTCATTTAAAACCAATATTATTTAAATTGAGCAGGTAACGCAGGATACGAAACTATTAACAATAACAATACAAAAGAAACATGTAGTAAAGGGAACTTCTTGTAAGCAGCCTACCAGCAGGGCCTGAAGGTAACAGGCCAGGTTGGATATGCTGGTGCTCTGGCTCACGATGCTAGCGATAGAAATAAACAGGAAAAGATGAAATCACGTATGAACACATTTAGATACAACTGAAATTTAATCAAACAAGAAGAGGCTAAAGTAAAGGCAATCTTTTTATTATCAATATGATTACGCAACATGTTTTCAAATATATTACTTCTCAGTAGATTATGGTTTTAATCAAATCTATATGTTTTAGGTGTCATATGCTACAAATGTCAACATTAGACATACAGACATACAAAGCAGTGCTTTTTGGGAATGTTCATGGAGCCTACAATCTTAAACACAGCACACCTTTTAGTACCAACCATATGGTTCTGTATAACAACAAATTCAACCAAAAACAAATCCCCCACCTGTGTATGAGGTGTGGGAAAAGAGCAGTAGCCCCGATCATGTCATTGATGGGTAGGTTGATGAGCAGCAAATACATTGGCTTGTGCAACTGCCTGTCAAGTGCAATAGTCAATAGCACGGTCATGTTGCAGGTGATGATGAGGCAATAGGTTAGGCTGCCAAACAGGGCGGCAAAGTGGGAGAAAAATGGAGAGATGTCCAAAGACTCCATCGAAAGAATCTGCGATATATTAGACATTTTCTCTGAAATTGTGGCTTCAACTGTTGAGGTTATTGAAATGAACAGCAGTTATTGTGCCTTCCCATGATGGAGCACAGAATATCATTTACAGAGAAAAACAAAAACGATGAACAGGTCCTTATAAACATCAACAACACTTTTTATATTTTGAGATACAACCTTAAAAAATCTGGTACTTTTTGATGTTAACAAGCCATCACATTGAAAAATGTTCTTTGTCTTTCATCGCTGAAGAGTTGGGCAGTCTTAATTAGCTGCAATAATGTTGTGTTTCTTGTTGTCCAAGAGTCACACCTTCTTCCTTGCGTCTAAATCTGTGTCCAGGACTGTCAGTGCCCCATCTACCACAGAGCCACTCCCTTGCTCTGCTTGGATCAGGCCTGTCATGCTATATATACTTAAGGCCTGTGATGGTATACGGTGCAAAGCTACTCCCTCAAGCCCTCACCAGTGAGAACCTCCCAAGGACCTCTAAACATCCATAGTTTCACAACAACAAGACAACGTCAAAACGATCTGTTTTGGCATGGTTACATTCGATTTTACAGCCATTATACAAGAAGCCTGCCTGTAACATAATCTGATTTCTGCAGCACTAAGAGCATTGCAGTGCCCAGGGATCAACTCCAGGTCTGTCAGTGCCTTGCTCAAGGGCAGCAGCAGGAACCTGGAGCACCCGAAGGGAGTTCCAGTTCCGAAACATCAGCTTAAATCAATCCTGTTTTGTTTGCTTTTCAATAATTATTACAGCCTCTCATTAAACATTGATTAATACCCATTGTAATACACCAGACACATTTTCCTGGAAAGGAGGGTATGATCCTTCAAGGCTTTTGCGACCTAGACCTCTGGATTTGAATCACCTGAAAAAGGGGCAGTCAAAGCTCACAAAATGATGCTTGGACCAAGGGTAGAGACTGCTGTCATCCATTGTACATTACATTACATTTTTACACCTGGATACTCTTAACCAAGTTTTAACAACTTATGTTGGTAACACTTTATAATAAGGTGCCATAATAAATAGCAAACTAGTCATTACCTAACCCTTTGTTCATATTTATTAATTGTTACTAAAGTATCTATTTGGCGCAAGTTAATACTTTTTTTTCCACTGACCAGAATGTCGCTGGTTAGGGTTAGGGTCGTGTGTTAGGGCCATGTTTTATGGTTAGGGTTAGGGCCGTGTGTTAGGGTTAGGGTCGTGTGTTAGGGTTGGGTTAGGGTTATGCAAACAACTAATATTTAATTAATGATGAAGAAAATATTAACTTAAATAGATATTTTAGTAACAATTAACCAGTCAATAGGGGGCGCTAGGGCGCCGCCCCTAAGTGAAATATTCACTTGAATATATCTGCCAACTATTAATAAACTATTATCATTACGAAATAAATCAAAAAAAATACATAGCGTTTAACCTCGTTCAATTGTGTGATATACTTGTACAACCGAAATAGCTGTCTATCAAGCAGAGACAGCTTTTAATTGGCGCAAGAAAATTCGCCCTCGGGTCGCACCACTGTGCGCCCCAGGCCAATGGTATCGCTTTTCTTTTTTTTTATCGCCACATGATTGGACAATTCAGCGAATCAATCAAATAGGCTACCTCCCTCAGCAGCATTCCCACACCACAACTACATGTAGAGAAGAGATAGATCGCTATCTAACTAGCAGAGAGTTGTAAGCACTTTCCACCCTCTTCAGTGGAGGAATTGGACTCCCCAAGCAATGTTATACTAAAAAGGAGCAAGTAAGTTACATATTAATTTAGTCTTTCGGCCTGTAGCATATAAACAAAATGACAATTCGGTGTCATCTCTGTGATATATGTTGATGGCCAACACATGCGTATGTCGACAAAAACATACACACACAGCCTGGTGAATCAGATGATTCCCCAAGCAATGTTATACTAAAAAGGAGCAAGTAAGTTACATATTAATTTAGTCTTTCGGCCTGTAGCATATAAACAAAATGAAGCAACTGTCCCATATTTCCAACTGCATTTGAAGTAGACATTGAGACTCACAAAAAATGGACGCTATAGGACAGTGATCATGATTTGTCTCAATATCAGAATAACAACAATGGGTCAAATAGCAATGGCTGATGGAATGGCAATGAAGTAGGTCTGTATATGCAGTGTAAGCTTGTCCAGGCCCTGCAAGTCAGGATGTAGGCTATGAATGAATGAAAAGTAGGTAAATAGGTAGTGGCCATCCCCCAAATGCACCAGAATACTATAGGTAATCAAATCTATTAAATTAAAAAAATAGGGGGGGGGTGAACCTTGGACCCCCTGTCTATTACTGTGCCCCGCCAACATTTTTGATCACCAGCCATCACTGCAATTAACAAATATTAACAAAGGGTTAGGTAATGACTAGGGATGGGCACGAGTAGTAAATTCCAAACTCGAGTGATCGAAGGAATTCCTCGAGGATCAATCGAGTACTCGTTAAATCAAATCTATTTTTAGAATGCAACGCATCTGCAGCAGGAATAGGCCTGATGATGAACGGCAATATTACCAACCAAACATGTAATGCTTATTCTCCATCAAAACAGTCAGAGTTATCAGAGTATTCATTATTTATTTTTGCAAACGTTCAAAACACATTTTCCTTACAAAAATAAATATGCGTCTCACAATTTAAATCACGTCGAACCAAGGCCTGTAACAGTTTAAAAAAGACGAAACAAGTAGCCTAACCATTGCAAATAATTTAAAGCTGCAAATAAAACGGCAGCAAATGGACTATGGAAATACTCAGCGTTGTGATCTTCTCTACACGCCCGGGATTACAGCTGCGTCTTGCAGCGGTGAAAATAGCCGACACACTTTCACTTTCACCGTTGCTGCGGGTCTGCTTTCCCGAACTCACCGTTGTGTTTCAGGAGCATATGTTGCCGCATAGTACTTTCTGGTAGCTCGATTTCGCTTGGCATATTTTACATTTCACCTTATGATCTCCTATTTCTTTAAAGTATTTCAATTCTTCGCTGCGCTTTGCTTTAACCGCCATCTCTTAACTTTTTGAATTCTGGCGTGCCTGCACACGGCACGGAACGCGCCATGGAAATGGATGCATTTAATTTACTTTGTGCCCACGTCATGCGTTAGTGGCGCCGACAGAAAATGGATACATTTGCTTCAGAAAACTTTGTTTGTGTGTGTATATGCAAACTCGAGTTTGCCTGTCCACCAACCGAGTTCATTTGTAACGAGTAGTACTCGAGTAATCGATTCCTCACGCCCATCCCTAGTAATGACTAGTTTGCCATTTATTATGGCACCCAACCTTATTATAAAGTGTTACCCTTCTGTTTAATACATTTTTGACAAGCCCACTCCACGGATGAGACTCATTTGTAAATCAAGCAGGAGTGTTTCTGAATTATTAGAGGTCACCAATTTCTCAAAACTCAACATAGACGTAAGCTACAAATTTGTATGTATTTCTTTTTGTATGTTTTCTCTTCTTCCGTGGTTTACTTTCAGCATATTTTATAGGCACAATGGCTAAAAGGCACTACATTTTGTTGGGCGATTGTTATTGGAAAGTACAATGTACTCTGGTGCTGAAGGCTTATGCTGGTGAATGCACGTTTATTGAGGAAACAAGACAACCATAGACCTTTGTTGAACCTTTTAATGGCTAAAGAAAAGTTGACAAACTAAGGAGAGTATATGATGACGTTTTTTGTTGACAGAACAAAGAATCTAAAACATCTTATAAATAATTGTCTGTCTTAATTAATACACCTGTGTCTGCAAACTCTTGATGAAACTGTTTTGCTACTTGTTTAAACCTCAGGATACCAATGAACAAATTTGTATTCCTCCATGTTACCACTGTTTGGTCACAGCAACAATTAGTGTCCCCTAACGTAAATGAACGACCCGTCAGGAGTGCTCATTTGCCCCTTTAAGAAGACACTCACTAGAGGAAATGAACATCATTAATGATGTCCTCTTGGGGCTGGTTAAAACAACATCGTTATTAGCTGTTCCTCATGTTAATTAATCTTCAGGGGAAAGAATCTGCCATTTTCTAAATGTTTATCAAAGTGAGATGACAACAAAGTAAGGACACTGTCTATATGGAAAGTTGCAGAATGTTTTTTTATGTTTCAGAAATGTATGTATGTTATGTAAAACAGTAAAAATGAAAACAAGGACTAAAGAAACATGAATAATTCAGGACAATTCGGTGTCATCTCTGTGATATATGTTGATGGCCAACACATGCGTATGTCGACAAAAACATACACACACAGCCTGGTGAATCAGATGATCAAACAAGTAGTCGATAAATGATGCATATTACATAAATATCAAATTCAATTTACGCACATGGGTCCAGGTAGAGGCAGACTGAGATGGACCATGGGAATAGGGAGGGAGAGAGAGGGACAAAGCTGTTGCTCCATAGAGACTGACCTGATCTCTTTGCTTTGGCCTCTGGAGCCAAACATCTCCACTAATTATATTGAGCAATTACATTGCAATATACAATGATAAATAGTTTTTGCCAGAAGAAAGAGAAACAACTATATCGATACATTAAGGATGTTCATAGAACAAGTGTCATGCACGTACAATTGCTAGAATAACCCAAATCCCACAATATAAAGATAGCTGATCGATGCTAAGTACTCATTAACATCCTCAGTGTTGTATCCTGGGTTCAATACCATTGCCCAGGCGACCAAGCTGGGATTGATGTCCAGTAGGGCTGGGCGATTTGGCCTAAAAATAAAATCTCGATTTTTTTCTAACTAATGGACAATTTACGATTTAAACCTCGAATTCTTTTTCAGTTTTTCTCTAAACAAATTAAAAAGACCAAGGCAAAATTTAAATACATATTTTCTTTATTAACACAATAAAAATAAATGAGATTACCAAGTAATCTAGGCCTACGTGAACCAATCAGTTGCTCGAGGATAAAAAATTTAATCAGCACCACTTGGCTGTCATTATTGTGCAAAGATTTTTTTATATCAAACTGAAAAAAAAGATCTTGTAGGCCATCCCTGGAAAAACTTGCCGAAATAGTTTGAAACGTTTGAAACAGCATTTTTCTGTTTTTTAAATCAAAACGGGAATACTGAATAATCCAATTGCTTGTTTTGTTTGTGTGAGATTTAGATAAAACCACAATAAATGCCGGGAAAAGGGCACATGGTTTTAAAAAAATACATATAAAGACGTTTTCCAACTTTCCATTGAGTTTCGCATTCTACAATGGCCATCGTTATTGTTTTCCGTGGGAGCCGGCGACTTAAGGCCGATTTAGAGTCGTTTTAGACGCAGAGAGGTAAGCACGTAATTTACACAAGGGACTTGTTTTAGACAAGTTTTGATTTACGGTTCCTTTAAGGTTAGGATTGCGCGTGTTGCAAGGGGATTCTCCGCCAGAACAGTAGGGGGAGCAACGAACAAATCTGTGGGCGTGGAAGTGGAAATCGCTGGCTTGTTTATATTTATAATTATCATAATTCGTTCTTGTGTTTTCTTCTTCTCCTTCTTCAAAATTCTTCATTCGCTTCTGTCACGGCCTTTTAAAAATGGCGCTATTATGCTGTAAAACCGGAAATGTGAGACTCCTGAAAGGATGTGGTTAGCTGGCCAATCACAGTCTTTGCGAGCTGCGTAGGGCCGTAGTGTTTTAGTCGCATAGTCAGGAATTTTGGCCGACGCACTTAAGCACGTAAGGGGGGATATTTTACCGCGCAAGGGGGGGTTATGTATCTTACGTGCTTACGCGTTACGTCTAAAACAGAGCATATATCGGCCTTTAGTCTGCGAGTGGACGATATGACCGTGGAGAAGATCGCCATGATATTCCAGGTGGCTGTTTACTAAGAAACCTAGCTGGTCATAAAACATTAAAATACATCTAAATGACAAGTAGCCTACATATTGTACAATAGGCTACATAGATGAAGAAAGAAACTAGATTTCTTCTTCGAAGGTTGTGCTCCACACAAAACCTCCTCACGGTCATAACGGAGCACTTCGGTGCACCAGATTGCTTTAGAGCGGTACTGATCTCGTCGTGTGTCTTTCCATTGTGAAATAGTTCACGAATAAAATCCCCATATGGTTCAAGTGCGGCCATAACTAAGGCTAAATATAATTGGACAGTCTATTGCTGGTTTAGGTGGTAGGCTCTTTTTTCTTCGCTCGCTGCGTTCTGCCTTCTACAAAAACACAAATGAAATGCCGTTTATTTGTTTAGCCCTTTTTAGGGATCGACCGATACGTATTTTTTAGGGCCGATACGATACCGATATTTTTTCATCAGACTTAGCCGATACGCCGATACGCCGATACCGATATTTAGAGCCGATACTACTTTTTTTTTTTTTTTTGCTCCCTCAATCATAAAAATTACACTGATAACAAATGTTACAAGTCTCAATTAAAAAAAAGGAACATTTATTGAACTTCAATATAAAAAACTATATTTAACAAATAGTAAAAACAGGTGAGGTAGAACAAGTAAAAAAAAAAAAAAAAAAAAAAAAAAAAATCGGTGAAAATCGGCCACGTATCGGCCGATACCGATACACGTAAAAAACGCGAATATCGGCCGATAATATCGGCCGACCGATATATCGGTCGATCCCTAGCCCTTTTGCCCTTTTTCCGTTTCAAAACCAAATCAGAAAAACCAAAGAACGACTCTGTTATTTGGTTTTTCTGATTTTGTTTTAAATCGGAATATTCAAAGAACGAACCATACACGGATTTAGAACTGTTTTTAAATCGCGATTTTTCGGTTCAGCCATTTCACAAACCGTAGCAAAGTAAAAATGCGAATTAATTGTTTAAACCGAAAAAATCGCCCAGCCCTAATGTCCAGGCAGCAGTACCTCACCCACGACTCTCCACTCCTGATCCACAGCTACCTTGAGGTAACTTCAGCTGCCTTATGGCGTGTTTCCACCGGCAGGTGCGGCTAGGCCCAGTACGATAAGGTCCGGTAGTGTAGGTGCAGTTAAGCACAGCTCAGTTACGACTTGCGTTTCCACCGCCGACAGTACTCTTATGGTAGGGCGGGGTCTAAGCCGGATGGCGATAGCTGCGGCAGCTACGTAAGCATCGTGACCTCAAAGCAAGTACGATAAGTACGGCTAATCACGGCTAAGTCCGGACCACGCCCACTTTTGGCGGTGTAAACGCGAACCGTCCCGCACCTATTCATACCAAACCGAACCACACCCGCAGTGGTAATGCGCCATAAGTGACAATTTCTGTGGCCCTTTGCTTGCTTGGTCCTGTGCAAACCCTCTGCACCCTACTTGGATGGACTCACACAATGCTAGCTCTCCGTTGGGCTGGCACTGCTCCACCGGCTCAGCAGACTTTCCTCTCATTCTCTCATTGGCGTCCTCGATCAGAGCAGCGCCAGGTCCGGTCTCAGTGTTGTTCACATTTTGTCGGCCCCACATTTTCTCGGAACTTGAGGAGCTTCTCCAGCTCTCAGTCGTGCACTTTGAGAGAAGACTGGAGGAGGAGGTCCTTGGGAGTTGCCGTTGGCTTCTGACCAGCTCTGATATAAGCGATGATTTTCTTTGCTGGGTTAATGTTCTTACGTGGTTTCACTGCACATGGGGTCGGCCATGACCTTGAGGATTTGATCAGAATGTACTGCAGGATTCCTCTCCTCTGGAACAGAGATCATTCCCCCTGATGTGCAAGTTGGTCAAGCCCCTACCTATCGCCGAATGAGGTAACACAATGGTGAAAGCCATTGCATTATCAGTTCCATGAATGTTACAACTGGGGGTCTGTGGCGACAACATTGGGATCTATTGGAACAATTCCTCCTTATCGCCAAAGGTGAACAATGTGGAAATCTTTGAGATTGCCACTTTGAGATGGCAGTCAGGTGTAGGTAATAGGCAAGCCAATCAATTAACACGTTCAGACCATTCAATTCCATTGAATACTTAAGCATTAGATCACGCCAGGCTGTGGTATGTGCTCATTATACCACTGTTAAGGGGCGTTGTCTGGCCCCGACGCGCAGCGGAGGGCCGGCGACCCCCTTCACAGTGGTGAAGCCGGATGGCTTCACCACTGTGATCGTTAGGTCCCCCGTTGTATAAACTCCCATGAATAATGAATTTTGAAGAATTATTATTCACATGTTTATTTATAATTATATATCTAATAAGAAATATTGCATTATTTTCCTGATTCATATATTTGGTTCCTATATTTTTCATGTTATTTTTTACTCCATAATGCCATATTCATATATTTATAATCAAAAAGGAAATTCAATACAGCCCAATGCTCAATGATGATGTTTACATTTAAACTAGGCGGTTGCCATAGGGACAAATGGTTGCATCATTTGATTTTCATCAAACGCCTTCCATATAATAGTTCATAAGGTCCTAATGTTGCAGATGCCATGTTAATATGGAGGACTGAAAAGCAGAAGATGTATACAGTTTCTGCTCAGTCTCTTTGAAAGATATGGAATATTTTGGTTTAATTTAAAATAATCAAATAGATTTGGATAAAACTTGACATATTGCATCGTACATAAATTAAATTGTTATTTACATTCACAGGAAATAGTTTTTTTGAATAATAATATCTATTTATTGTTATAACCACCTTTTAATGTTCTTTGGCAGTGATGTCTTTGGTTTCAGCGATGGACAACTACACATTCAACAGTTTGAACCTGCAGATTGAAGGGTTAAAGGTCACCGTACATTCTGTGTACCCTGTTTTTTTCTTTTTGCTTATATCCTATATTTTTATCATGTTTACTAATGTGGGTATTGTAGTGCTAGTCTGCATTGAAAGGAGCCTTCACCAGCCTATGTATCTGCTTTTCTGTAATCTACCAATCAACGACATTATAGGAAACTCCATCATGCTGCCAAGGCTTCTTAGAGACATTCTGGTGCCTCCTTCTGAACGCATAATCAGCTACTATGAATGTGTGGTCCAAGCATTCTTCTCACATATGTTCGGCACTGCCTCTTACGCCATTCTAATGATCATGGCCTTTGACAGATACGTGGCTATCTGTAACCCTTTGCGCTATGCTACTATTATGAACAACAGAATGGTGATCAAGCTGACTGTCTCTGCCTGGGGTGTGTCCTTCTTGTTGGTGGCTGTTTTGCTTGGGCTGACCATTAGATTGAACAGATGCAGAGCCGTCATCACAAATCCGTACTGTGACAATGCCTCACTGTTTAAACTTTCTTGTGAGAGTGTTTTCATTAACAATGTATATGGACTGTCATTTACTGTGCTTCTCTTCACATCTTCTATGGGCAGTACAATGCTTACCTACGCAAAGATCACAGCTGTCTGTCTGACCAATAAGAACAAGGCTTTGAACAGTAAAGCTCTTAAGACATGCAGCACTCACCTCTCTGTCTACCTTATCTTGCTTCTATGTGGAATGTTGACCGTTCTGATGCATCGCTTCCCTCAGCACTCGGATTACAGGAAGCTGTCCTCCATTATGTTCCACATACTTCCCAGTGGCCTCAACCCCATCATATATGGTGTACAGTCCAAAGAGATACGAAAGCTGTTGTCCAATCTTTTTCTACCATTGATTAAGGATGGAAGCAATACATTTGTTATCACAACACAATAGAATGCTGGGAGGTCAATATTTATCGAGGTTTGCCTGACCTAGATAAACACACATGTGTCCAGCCGTGTCTCAAGTGAGTCCACCTCGAACTCAAACGTCACTTAAATTGTGTGATATTTTACATTATATAATTTAGTTAAATGTAAAATATATTTTAAATTATTCAATGTGTGTTAAAATATTTGTTTGTTTAAGTCATTGAATTTACATGTAAATCGTGATAGATTTGAGTAGCTCACAAAAAATAATCATCTTTATTTAATATGGGCAATAATCCAGTCAGGTACATATGGGAATTGTGTTTGTATTGAATTTACATCTTCTTTCTCTGTATGTGAAACATAATGAACACATTTTTAATGGTAACTGTGAGTTAATGGATATCCAAGATTAACCTTTTATGCTTTGAATCAAAACATTTTCCTGCAGTGCCAATAAATTAATTTGTACCATTTTCCATTATAAATGTGCTGTTATTATTGCAGTTCACAAGGATCTAGGGCTGCAACTAACGATTATTTGAATAATAGATTAATCGGATAAAAAAAAGAAACATTTGTAATTGCCTCATCTTTATTAAAAAACTGAACATTACTTCAAATCACAGTGCAGACTGAAGTGTAAAAACACCCCTTATATTGCTGGGAAAACAAAACAAAAAAATCTTTTTTTTGTGTTGCATTAATCATATCAATCATATAACTGAGCCAATCTTAACACATCCCATTTGACACTGTTTGCGACTTTTTTTTAGGCTGACTAGCTCTATATCCTGCAGATTTTAACATGGATTTAAAAAATGGATTACTTTTTTTTTTTTTTCGTCCTTTGATAGGAACGGGTTGCTGTGATGAGGAATATGTCTACAAAGCACGGTTCTAGTTGCTTACGTTACTACTAATTTAAATTGATAAAAACTCAGGTGAGGATTTATCACAACGGCTTTTACAACAAACCATAGTCCACTAATTGCCATAACAACATTACGTGTGACCGATGTGAATGTTTTGTTTTTGCTGTGAACTGAATTCCAGTGGCTAGGACATTGACACATAAGGTGTGCCAGACAGAACAGCGCCTCTCAGAGTGCTTATAAAAGTCTTATAATCTCACAATAATCACGTTTATTATGTTATTATTAACTAGATAGTATTATTAACACCAATTCATGTTAATAAGCATATAATAGGGGTCTTATTACCTATTATTGTACTTCATTTAAGAATGTTTGATTCTGATTGGCTGGGAGGAGGGCATGAACCAGGCAGGTTGCCCGCTGACGCTGACTTGTCGATTCTACTTGCTGCTGACCAGCGGTGTAGTCTATTTTATTGTAGTGGGTATACTGTGATGATTCCCTCCCAGCCTCGTACAAACCCGTCCCACCGGTACGTGTACGTGTGTGGCGCTTATGGGGTGTCGCACCACACTCACCAACGCAGGGGTCTACAACCCGCTGATTTAAGAGTATAACGATTATCAACAATCATGGAAAGCTGAGTAGGTTTATCAGTTTTAATAACAGTATGAACAAATAGAACACAACAATGACAAGTTGTCCTTTGTAAATCAATAGTAGCAATAGCACGTGCTAAACAAAGACAAAATCTACTCAAAATAATTTAATGAACTGTTTACAACCATGGCTAACCAGTGCATGAGAAGGAGATGACAGGAGACTAATGTTTCACTTTCAATTGCTCTAATTTGAGCTCTTACTGTTGTTATCTAACATACCATACTGTAATTGAATTGTGTAAAAGTGTGAAATTACTGCACCTTAAAAATGACCATGAATTAGCTATACTCTCATTTGCATAGTGATTAACATTATGAATATCAATTGTGTATACCAACTGTATGTTGGCTGACATTTACCTAACTTTTTTTCCCTCCACTCTAACCAAGGCTGCCTGTTTTTAAATTCCCTAGCCTGACACCCAGTATGAAAGGCTGGACAGGGGTTCTCATCTGAAAGTAACAAGGAGATATAAAGTGGGATTAAAACATTGTCTTCTGTTGACTACTTGTTATGTGGTTTACACATTAATATGGGAGGACTGGACACACACACACACACGCGAGAAGGAGGGGCTCGGCCCGCCAACTAACGTGCAGAGATGCAGGGGCAGCTTCGCGCTTCGTAACAGAGACAGGGCAGAGCGCGAGCGCGCAGGGGGAATTTTATGAATGGTGAATGTAGGAGATAACTTCCCCTGCTTAAAGTATTTTATTGCAGTTATACCCAATTAGGGCTGGGCGATATGGCTATCACAATATAAGTGTTTCATATCGGTCGATATCGATAATTATCGATAATTTGTATGACCTATTTAAAATAAGGACCAGGAGAAAAATATACATTTTTTTTTTTTTTTATCTTAAAGACCTATAAACGCTGACCGCTGGCTGCTGACTGAGCACAGCGTCATGAAATAGTAGATCAATATGCCGCTTGTATTTCAGCCTTCATAACGAGAGCTGGTAAATGTGAAAAATGCATTCAATTGTAATCGGAAAACGTGGTTATATGCTAGACCCTAGATCAGGGGTACTCAAGTAGAAATGATGAGGGGCCACAAAAATTTTTTTCAGTGACTCAAGGGGCCGGTCGGTATACGTGTGACTGAGGCCGATATATGCTCTGTTTTAGACGTAACGCGTAAGCACGTAAGATACATAACCCCCCCTTGCGCGGTAAAATATCCCCCCTTACGTGCTTAAGTGCGTCGGCCAAAATTCCTGACTATGCGACTAAAACACTACGGCCCTACGCAGCTCGCAAAGACTGTGATTGGCCAGCTAACCACATCCTTTCAGGAGTCTCACATTTCCGGTTTTACAGCATAATAGCGCCATTTTTAAAAGGCTGTGAAAGAAGCGAATGAAGAATTTTGAAGAAGGAGAAGAAGAAAACACAAGAACGAATTATGATAATTATAAATATAAACAAGCCAGCGATTTCCACTTCCACGCCCACAGATTCGTTCGTTGCTCCCCCTACTGTTCTGGCGGAGAATCCCCTTGCAACACGCGCAATCCTTAAGGGACCTTAAAGGAACCGTAAATCAAAACTTGTCTAAAACAAGTCCCTTGTGTAAATTACGTGCTTACGTCTCTGCGTCTAAAACGACCCTAAATCGGCCTTGACTGCTGCTGAGATGGACTGTCTGCCTCGAGTTTGGGAGGGCTGGAGCGGTCTGTGGGCTGGAGTGCTATCTGTTTATCGTTGCAACCCCCAGCCTCGTATTGAGATCGCGGCGCGCGGTTTCAAAATAAGAGCGCCCAGTACGATTTTTTTTTTTTTATTTTTTTTTTATTTTTTTTTATATAATTAAAAAACTTTTCAAAACAGCTCGAGGGCCATTAATAGACACCCCGCGGGCCACAAAAGGCCCGCGGGCCGCTACTTGAGTATGACTGCCCTAGATTATCTGTGGTATAAAGGCTGGGCCGAATTTCAAATTATAAATATGTACACTTTATGTTGAAAATATAGACCGTCGCGATTCCCATTGAAACGAATGGCGTGGTGATTAGTCCTCAAAACGAGAGCTGGTAAAGTGTGAAAAATTAATTAAACTGTAATCAGACAATGTGTCATGGTCCGCTCCTGGTTTTCCCATTCACCTGCCTGCCACCCTGATCTCCCCTGATTAACCCAACCACCTTCACCTGTGACCCCTCTATATGAATCCTCTCTCTCCACTCAGCCCCCATTTACACGAGGACGCTTGCGGGTGAAAACGACAAAAAAAATTATCGGAAGTGCCTTTCGTTTAGACGGTGACAGCGTTTTTGGGGCATGAAAACGCATAAATCTGAAACAATCCTCCAGAGTGGAAAAGTTGAAAACGCTCCGCCGTAGCGTTCCCGTCTAAGCTGCCAAGACGCAAAACACTGCTCAGATCTGCTCAGGTCGCGTACGCGTTTACGTCACATACATGTGCCAGTACAAGGAAATAAACAAACATGTTAGATTATTTCCATGCGTCGGACCTTCAAGCTGCTCTGGCAGCTCTAAAAAGCATACAGGAGTATTTCCACGAAATGTACAGGATATTTACAGATAGTATTACTGAACATAGAAGGATCTTTTTGGTTTTTGCGGCACGGATAAGAGAAGGAAGATTCTACGCATGCGCTCAGACATGGCGGTGTTGTGTGATAGTCTATCACAGCACCACCTAGCAGCCTGGCATGCATACCCAATTGAATTCCACACACTTTTGCGTCACCGTATGCACGCAGATTTCCTCCCGAAAACGCTCGTCTAAACGCAGAATAAAAAGTGAAGACGCAACGCCACTTTTGCGTCTTCTGTTCAGACCGTCATCGTGTAAACGTAGCATCAGTCTCTGCCAGATCGTCTCTCGTACTCACAGAGCTTTCCCACAACTCCTGAACTGTTTCTACAACGCTGATCCTGCCTGTTTCCGAACCCTCGCCTGTCTGACACCCGCCTGTTGTCGAGTCCCTGCTGGCCTGTCTGCTTCCCTGTTTCCAGCTGGTAAATTGTGAAAAATACATTAAACTGTAATCGGAAGACGCGGTTATAATAATAATAAAAAAAATAAAAAAATATTTCATATAGCGCCTTTCAGGATACTCAAGGTCGCTTCACAAGAGTGGGAGGTGGGGGTGTATGTGTGGGCAAGTGAGTGAGAGTGCAAAATGCGCAAGGCGCTGGGTGGGGTCGTGAGTTAGAGGCCATAGGCCTCAGAGGAAAGGTGTGCTTTCGTGTACTTTTTGAAAGTCTCCACGAAAGGGGCACAGTGGATGTTGGGGGGGGGGGGGGCTGATTCCACAGAGTGGGGCGGACACGCAAAAGGCCCTATCTCCAAAGGTCTTGAGTCTCGTGCGGGGAATTGCCAGCTGGTCCTTGTCAGAGGACCCGAGGGACCGCAGAGAGGTGTAGGGGTGGAGGAGGTCAGAGAGGTAACGGGGGGCTGGAGCATGAAGGGACTTGTATGTGAGTAATAGAATTTTGAATTTAATGAGGATCTTGACTGGTAACCAGTGGAGCTGCATCGGGGTGGGGGTGATGTGCTGCCAGGGCTTAATGCCAGTTAAGACCCTGGCAGCTGAGTTCTGCACATACTGCAGTCTGTCCAGGGTTTTAGAGGGGAGACCGGTGAGTATGGCGTTGCAGTAGTCCAGGCAGGTAGAGATGAAGCAGTGGATCAGGGTTTCAGTAACTGGGTCTGAGAGTGAGGGTCGGAGTCGTGCAATGTTCTTCAGGTGTTAGACTGCAGATCTTGTAACGTTCTTAATGTGGGACTGGAATGATAGGGTGGGGTCCAGGACAAGTACCCCTGAATGCAGCCCGCAGACGGAGCCCACATTGAGGGGCGGGCACTCAGTCCCCATTGAGGGGCGGGCACTCAGTCCACATTGTGATATAGTCATGTCATACACCGTTTGAAAGCTTAGAATCTCAGGAATGTCAACCAATGTCAACCATTCGGTGGAATAAATACGTTTAGCGAATATAGATGAAATATATCCTAGTGTCTTAGGTCAAAATAGCCCCCCTCACCCTCCCCCTCCCTTGGTGCATTCTTACTTTATCGTCATTGTGGATATCCTTAGCAATGAGTTGATACTTCATGTTGGGTCTTGAAATGTGGGAGTCCACAGAAATCGAATATCAATATGATTTTTGTCTAATTACATTGTGCATATGCACAAGTCATCTTATACAAAGCAGCTGAAAAATGGAAAACCGAAACGCTGAAATGTTTTTTTGTAGAAAACTGCTTTTATGTCTATACTGGTTTTCTTTGACTTTTAGAGACACGTCAGTGTAATTGTGGATGGCGAGAGCCCTGAAATACAGCTGGACAGCAGCGGTCTTCATCACTGCCCCTTCTGCAGATATAAAGGGTCAAAATATGAGATCGACCATCATATTAAATGCCATGCCTCGGTTAAATACAGAGGTACATTTTCTATTTTTTTTTATTATTATTATGTATATTTGATACCATTTTAAATACACAATTTAAAATATGTCCGTAATGAAAGCAGTTTTTATTAATTGTATTATAGATCTTGCATATTTCTTCTTTCAGAGTTCACGATCATAAAGTGCAGTTTAGGTTGAGGGAGACTACCCACTTTCATTGTTATAATTGTGCAATTACAATTATAAACTGAGAACAGCTCTTAAAGCACCTGGAATCTCACAACACCCCACAGGCCCCTCCAGAGAGACATGTGGCCCCTACAGTCACCCCAGTGGCCCCTCCAGTTACCCCAGTGGCCCCTCCAGTCACCCCAGTGGCCCCTCCAGTCACCCCAGTGGCCCCTCCAGTCACCCAGTGGTCCCTCCAGAGAGACATGTGGCCCCTCTAGTCACCCCAGTGGCCCCTCCAGTTACCCCTGTGGCCCCCTTCAGACACCCCAGTGGCCCCTCCAGAGAGACATGTGGCCCCTCTAGTCACCCCAGTGGCCCCTTCAGTTACCCCAGTGACCCCTCCTGTGAGACAAGTAGCCCTCCTGTGAGACAAACAGCAAAGGTTACTTGTTCACACAGCAACCTGCAATTATACTGGAAAAACTACAAGACACACATACGCCGAAAGCATGTAGATTCTTTCGAGGTTGTTTCGAAAGAAAGACATTTGGCATGCCAGTGCATCGATCCAAAAAATTGTGTGTTTGCAGTTGAAAAGTCGTTTCATGGTCCAGCAACACCCATACATACACGTTATAAAAAAATCATGGGGACCTACACAGAAAATTGTATGTGAGTTGAACCAATGCCAACTGAATGCAGAATTTGCCGTACGATCCAGGATCTTACCCTTTGAATGTCATCATCTGAGGTCACTGTCATACTGCCCACGGTCAGAGGGCAAAGTTCCTGTTTTATCTGAGGAATCCTTAGTTGAGATGGTTCAAAACAAATGGTTTGGAGAGGAGCGGAAAGCAAGCCTCATACAGCGGCAAAAGGAGGCAGATGCTGAAGGTGTGCCCCTGTCTTTAGAGCTTACAGTTGGTGGACCACAAGCCAAATACCACATTTCTGTGTAGGAGCCCAAGGTGTCCTACTATAGCAGGCTTCAAAGGACCATTATAGCCTATGACAGCAAAATAAATAGTTGGCATTGTCCTTGCGCCAAACCAAAGCAGTCATGCGAACATAAAGCCATAGGTAAATGGCACCTTTTTGAAACAAAAAGGCACTTGTTTAAAAGACTGAAGTCCACCGATTCAGAGGGAACCCTACCAACTTACTTCAGAGTAGGGCTGAACGATTATTTCCAAGTTGATTATCACGATTATTTTGATCAATATTGATATCACGATTATTTATCACGATTATTCATTGAAAAAAAAATCTTTTGAATTTCTACCACCCCCTAGTGGTAGGAGCCACACACTGTGCTCAGTGGCAAATTGCCGTCAGCCCCCCCCCCCCCCCCCTTTTTCAGGCTTAGCGCTGCTGTGTGCAGGATGGACTCAGCAGCAGGTGTATAGGCATAGGCGTCGATTACGCCGGGGACACGTCCCCACCAGATTTTGTCAAGATTAATTTTGTACCCACCACTTTAAAAAAAATAAAAAATTTGCCTGCCCTGCCCTTGCTCATGACAAAGGCTCAGCAATGTCGTCATTGACTCGTAGGCAGATCTGGCTGGCCCAGACTGCCCTCCCAGAGGATGTAAAGAGGGAAATCATAAATATGGAGAGATACAGCCGGGGAATGTGTTCCAAGCCCGACTCACAGGCCATACTGCTTAAGGCTCAGGAGTCCGTGCGTGCTCGTGAGGGTGTTAAAAGGGCATTCCATCATTCCACAGCTAGAATGGCAGGCCGTCAGCGCACACACACACACGTGTTTCGAGAAATCAGGAACCCTGGTCGGGTAACACACGCCAGGATCTCAGCAGATAAAACCCTGCCCGGCCTGTGCGTTATCAAAGGGTATCTACCCCAGTCAGTGGCAAGTAGGGTGCCCCAACGTTGGCGCCCCCCAACAATTTCAAGGGGTTACAGATTCCAGTCCAGGCAAACATTTTAGCAGAAAAAGTGGAAACACTGCTGCAGAAATACGCTATAGCAAAGGTGAGCACCAGCAAACAACAAGCTAGCTTTTATTCAATATTTATATGTCCCCAAAAAGGACAGTGGCTATTCCCCATTTTAGACCTGTGCCTCTTGAACACTCACTTGAAAGTTCAAGATGCTCCAGACAAGGCACATCCTAGAGTCAATAGAGCCGGGCGAGTGGTTCACTACGATCTACTTTAATGATTCGTACTTCCACGTCCCAATTTATCAGGAACATCAGCCGTTCCTCCGTTTCGCGTTTCAGGGACAAGCCTATCAATTTCAGATCCTTCCATTTGGCCTCTCCCTGTCCCCAGGGGTGTTCACCAGGGTGGTGGCTGCTGCCTTGGCACCCTTTCAAAAGAGTTGTTTAAGGTTTATGCCCTACCTCTACGACTGGCTAGTATGAGCCCCATCCCGGCAGCATGTCGTAAAGGATACAGAGTCGATACTGGAATTATCTTTTTTAGGACTCTGCCTAAACTCTCTCACAATGAGGGCGTCTTTCACCCCTCAGAGAGCAGGCGGGATCCAGGCAGTCCCCTGCGCTTTTCGCTGGGGCAGGCGTATAGAACTGCTTTAATTTTAGAGGATGCTGGGGTTAATATCTGCTTCAGTAATGTCGGTCCAACTGGGCCTTCTCAGGTCCCGACCCTTGCAGTGTTGACTGAATGCTTTCAACCTTCACCCACGGAGTCACATGCACAGGAAACTCTAGGTGACCCAATCATGCTAGCAAGCCTTGCTACCCTGGAGGGCGTCAAGCTTGTTCACACAGGGACTTCCCCTGGGCAGGGTACCTTCCAGACGGATGCTAGTGTCCACAGATGCCTCTCAGACAGGCTGGGGAGCAGTCTGGGAGGGATGAATCGGTCTAATCGGCCGTCTATCACTTCAATCACCAGGGGGGCACAAGATCGCAGCGTTGCCTCAAGGCCGCCCAGGTACTCCTCTTTTGGGCATTCCCACGCCTCGCCCGCACTTTGGGCAGTTTATATTCCTGGTGTTCTGAACCAGGCCGCAGATCTCCTCTCAAGGTCCGGAGCTCCTCCGGGAGAGTGGGGGCTGCACACGGAGGAGGTTGCAAGTTTGTGGCCACGCTTTGGCGTAGCCCAGGTCGATGTCTTTGCATCCAGGGAGACGACCCACTGCCAAATGTGGCGAGATGAACTGCCTCACGAGTGGCCGGAGGGATTATTATACGTCTTCCCTCCAATACCTTTGGTCCCACTGGTGCTTAAAAGAATACGCCAAGAGGCCGGCGAGACATTGGTTTCCGGCTCTCCTGCGCCTTGTTCACAGCCAACCCGGCCCTCTGCCAGTCTGGGCAGACCTTCTCTCGCAAGTGGAGGGTCGAATTTGGCATCCCAGGCCAGCTGTCCTGCAGCTGTGGGCCTGGTCCCTCCTCAGCCTCAGCCCCAGGGGTTGAGTGAGGCTGTTCTGGAGACCATAAGCAATGCTAGGGCACCTTCCACTCGGGCAAACTACCAGCAGAGATGGAGGTTGTACTCTTCATGGTGTCAAGACCGGGGTTTTGACCCAAAGACCTGCTCAGCGGCGGTGGTACTCCATATCCTCCAGTCCCTCTTGGACACTAGCAGGGCGGCCAGCACCCTAAGGGTCTATGCAGCCGCTATCTCTGCATTCCATGATTTAGTAGTGGGCCTTCGTGTGGGAAAACCCCAGATGGTATAGTTTTTAAAAGGTGCAAACCGTCTGCGGCCAGGCAGATGTTTGAGGGCCCCATCTTGGGACCTGCCTTCGGTGTTGAGGTATTTGACCACAGCCCCGTACGAGCCATTGGGGCAATCTGATCTTAAGTTTTATACACAGAAGACAGCGTTTTTACTGGCCTTGTGCTCTACCAAGAGAGTGAGCTGCACGCATTCTCTGTGAGTACTGATTGCATGAAAATACAGCAGTGTCGCCTTCGCCGAATCCGTCCTTCCTCCCCAAGGTACTAAACCGTCAGTCAATTAACATTGCTATTGAGCTGGAGGCATTTCACCCTAAGCCATCCTGTCCAACAGGGGTGGCTCTTCATACACTGTGCCCAGTTAGGGCTTTTTGGGCCTGTGTTGATCGTACACAGCAGCTGAGATATGCTCACACTCAGCTTTTTGTATGCTATGGAGCTAAGCAGTTGGGTCAACCAATCTCAAAACAACACTTGTTGTTTTGAGTGTCCAACTGGCTAGTGGACACTATTGCCCAAGCTTACTCGGAGCAGGGTTTCCCAGTCCCTGAGGGCCTGGTGGCTCACTCCACATGTAGCATGACCACTTCATGGGCAGCTTTGAAAGGGGTTGCTCTTGGTGACGTTTGTGTGGCAGCATCCTGGAGTACTCCATGTATTTTTGCCAGATTGTACAGAATGAATGCAACATCCACCACGGTCAGCGCCACTGTTCTCATGACGGCTGCCAATCAGACTAGTGAAGAGGGTTCCTCTGTTCCTTGCAAGACTTTTGGTACTGGTCATCCGTAGTAAGACCATGGTGACAGTCAGAGAGAGGTCAAAGTAGATCGTGAGTTATGACCATAAATATGGATCTATGAGACCGAACGATGACCGTCACCCTCCTTTGTCACTCGGAACGAAACGAAGCGTTCCAGCCAAGGAGCAAGGGCCAAATGTCCTCGCATCCATTTAATGCAGCGGGAAATGCCTCCAGTCAGTCACATGTGACATTTTTGATATAAGGATCTCGCGACAGGTAGCTGAATGGCATCATTCGTGGTGACCGTCATCGTTCAGTCTCATAGATCTATAGTTCCCAGGTAAATTGTTTTGTTTGTGGCGTGAACTGGGTTCCAGTGGCAAGGAAATGGACACATAAACTAAGGTGTGCCAGACAGAACAGCGCCTCCACAAGTTCCGCCGAGGCCAGGGACGGATTATGAGTCAGTGGGCCCCTGGGCCCAGATGGCGAGAAAAGGGCCCCCCCACCACCCGAGCCATTCTATTTGATTGAGAGGGCCCTTTCACGTATGAGGGATGAATTACACAACCCGTGGCATATGATTGAGGGGCCCTATTGAGACATATCACATAACATAACCAATGTTAGATGGCTTCAGGGCCCCCTTAAGATATCAGTAGGTATAATGTTGTAGAGACAATACTGAAATGCTTGTGCAGAGGTTTGGGCTTCAGGCCCTCTTGGCCCCTGGGCCTTGGCCTTGTAGGCCCACCGCCCGTGCAGTAATCCATCCTTGGCCGAGGTAATGACCCCCTCATGTGTGACGTTACTACTACGTTTACCAATGCACTGGGCACACGTAGCTACATTTTGGTGTGAGACTGGCTAGGTTATTTCATTTTTTTTCATTCTTAAACTCTCGAGCCTACTAACTGGAGGGGCTGAATTTGACACATTGAAACTTTGAAGAAGTGGGTCATATGGATAATAATAAAACAAAATAAAATAGACAATAGGCAAACTATTTGCTAAACATAAAGTACATGTAAACTAACAACATGCCTGTAACCACAATGCATTTCATCATAACTATCAAAGTTTGTTCCAGAAAAGCCAACTATGAACTATGAAGAATATCAGTAAATGTTAATCATGAGGCTATCTGGTGACTTACACTTCGATGAGGTTGCATAAAACTCTCAATGACAAGGAACCCTGGGGCAGGGAAAAACTGAATTGGGTGGGGAAGGAGCTGATGGAGAGGCCCAGCTAGAGGAGAAGGAGGACTATTTATGTGATGTGTTATATGGACACATATGTGTTATGTGTCTGCAATAAAGCTTTATTATGATTACAGCAGAACAATGTCACAAAGAGGTGGAGCAGCAAGCGGAAAATCCCTGGGGTCAACTGACCATGTTGGTGCCAAGCTTGATACTATGGTGTGAACTGGGTGACTCACACAGCATATGTTGACTTTAAAAACCCTCCCCTATAAATCATCACATAAGTGATGTACTTGTACAGTGCTTGATTCTGAGGCACACTGGTATTTCTAGAACATGATTGAAGAAAGCATAGTCTTGGGAAAAGCTTGAAAAAGAGGCACAGTGTCTACTATAGTTTACTATAACACTAACCAGATGTTTTTATCCTAAATATGATTTTTTTTTGTTACGTCAAACAGTGACAATATTGTGACATCGGAAAATATCTGAAGTTACCGTTATATTTATTTGCAATATATATATGTATTTGATTTCAGCGATGGGAAACGAATCATACAACAGCCTTACCCTTCAGATAGAAGGGTTGAAGGTTACAGAGCAATCTGTATACCCTGTTTTTGCCTTTTTACTAATTTTCTATTTATTAATCATTATTATGAATGTGGGTATTTTAGTGCTCGTTGGCATTGAAAGGAGCCTACACCAGCCTATGTATCTGCTTTTCTGTAACCTGCCAATCAACGACATCATAGGAAGCTCAGTTTTGGTGCCAAGGCTTCTCGCTGACATCTTGACGCCTCCTTCGGAACGCTTCATCGACTACTACGAGTGTGTGGTCCAAGCATTCTTCTCACACTTGTTTGGCACCACTTCTCACACCATTTTGATGATCATGGCCTATGACAGATATGTGGCTATCTGTTATCCTCTGCGCTATGCTCTTATTATGAATAACAAAATGGTGATCAAGTTGATTTTCTCTGCCTGGGGTGTGGCTGTTGTGCTGGTGGCCATCCTGATCGGGCTGACTGTCAGACTGAACACATGCAGAACCTTGATTACACATCCTTACTGTGACAATGCCTCACTGTTTAAGCTCTCCTGTGAGAGCATTTTCATTAACAATGCCTATGGCCTGACATTTACTGTGGTGCTTTTGACATCTTCTATCGGCGGGGTGTTCCTTACTTATGTAAAGATCACAGCTGTCTGTCTGACCAGTAAAAACAAAGCTCTGAACAGTAAAGCTCTAAAGACTTGCAGCACACACCTTTCAGTGTACCTTATAGTGATTTTATGCGGAATGTTAACTATTCTGATGCATCGCTTTCCTCAGTACTCAGATTACAGGAAGCTGTCCGCCATTATGTTTCACATAGTTCCAAGTGGCCTCAACCCCATCATATATGGTGTACAGTCCAAAGAGATACGAAAGCTCCTTTCAAAAATGTTTTTGTCTAAAAATGTTTTACCTTCAATTAAGGGTGGAGCTGTTTATGATTCTAAAGATCACTAGGATGATAAACAGTTTATGTTGATGGTACTGAAGATAATGTTTACTGCCATAAATGGAATTACTTTTCATTTTTATATGTTTTTAGGTGGGCTCGATGATCATGAAACAGAATAATGAAATCCAATATTCAGGATTATATCCAAGTAATATGACGTTATGTCTCAAAGTTGCTGTTGTTTTGTAAAGCCATTTATTTGTAATTATTTCTACATTGTCAGGGTGAATGAGAAATGCATGGAAAATAAATACATGAACATATCAATGCTTTCAATTCATAATTGAATTTATATGTTAATATATTTGAAGAACCTCAAGACTCTGGCTGGTTTTTATCATTTCTTTTTTTATTTTATCTTTCTTTATTAATTATTCTCTACAAATTTTAGAGACCCTAATCCCTCCACAATGTTTCACCTAGAGACTCCTTTTAAAATGTTCACATGAGCTTGGACTTGCACAATACCATTCAATTTTGAAAAATATTTTAAAGGTCCCTTGGCATGCTACTTTATGGATGATTTTATATAGGTGTTAGTTGGCCCCTAATACAGTATTTGAAGACGATCAAGAAATTCATCTATTGTGCAGAATTACAGCCACTACGAGCCAGTCCCACAATGAGCCTTCGTGCCATTTACAGTGGGCTAGTGTTTACAGTGGATGAATTGCAATGGCTCGGATTCATAATATCATCCGGAGGCGCACACAGCTTTTGGCCTTGTTCTGTAAACATTCTAGAACACTCCGGGTGCTCCGGCGGGAGTCCAGGATTTTTATGATGTAAATAATATAATATAATATATAGATTTCTATAGAATATAATATATATTTCATCATGGCCAAAAGCTGTGTGTGCCTCCGGATAATATTATGAATCTCAAACGACTGCGTCGGGTTTTCCGTTCTTCCAGGTCAATCTGAAGTAGGCTACAGACTGAGCAGCGACATGGAGTAGAAAGGGATTGTTGCCGTTTGCGGTCTCTCTGTACTTCCAAAATGAAACTCGTAGTGGGAATTATTTCAGCCATGACTGAGAAGGAATTTGGGGAAAGGAACTGTGGATTTGACTACCTGAAGTCCAGAGGGTTAGGGTTAGAAAAAAAAAAAATGGTTTTGCTATTGAGCTGTGTGCTAGTTAACACCACCACAGCAGTCACAAACCGGCAGCCCTTCCCCAGAATGAAAAAAAAACTATTATATGGTATTCCTATTTAATCTTGTTATATCAAGGCTTTGTAGTTCACATATAATATTCATACATTCATGAGAAATTCCAAAGAAGGAGGAGTTTGTCAACTTTTGCCATTCCAGCTCTCCTGTCGATGTGAAATAGAGTTGTGTCAGACATTATTGGCTCCAAGTGCTCCCAAGATAATAGCATTATATTCATATAAGTCATGACCGAGGTGTTGATAGTCATTTAAAGACAGCTACTGACTTTAAGGCAATGACAAAGACTAATTAGGCAGAAACAACGCAAAAGAACAAAGAGGTACTTTCAAATAACTCATCAATGGCTGGTCATTTCTATTTTGATTAAACTGTGATTCAAAATGTTTCTGAAATAATGCTGAACTTGATGAAAACTGATGATTATTTGGATAATTTCTGTACTTGTGAAATATGTTTTAATTTAAGACATATATTTTGTTCCTTGTACTTACTTCACTTAAATATTTATACTTTTGTTCATGAGAAGAGCAACTGTCTACTATGTTGCTTTATAACTAACAGTTCTCTCTCACTTCTTTCTTCGTTCGATTTAGTTCAATGGAAAACTACACCTACAACAGCTTCACACTTCAGGTGGAGGGGTTAAAGGTTACACAGCAATCAATGTACCCTGTTTTTCTATTTTTTCTTGTATCCTATCTTTTTATCATGTCTGCCAATGTTGGCATGTTGGTCATTATCTGCATTGAAAGGAGCCTACACCAGCCTATGTATCTGCTTTTCTGTAATCTGCCAGTCAATGACATCTTAGGAATCTCCATCATGATGCCGAGGATGCTTGCAGACATATTGGTGCCTCCTTCTGAACGCTTCATCAGTTACTATGAGTGTGTGGTCCAAGCCTTTACCGCACATATGTTTGCCACAGCCGCTCACACAGTTCTGATGATCATGGCATTTGACAGATATGTAGCTATATGTAACCCTTTGCGGTATACTACTATTATGAACAACAAAATGGTGATCAAGCTGACTGCCTCTGCCTGGGGGGTGACCTTTGTGCTGGTAGCTGTTTTGCTTGGGCTCACCATCAGACTGAGCAGATGCAGAACCTTGATCAGAAATCCTTACTGTGACAATGCCTCACTGTTTAAACTCTCCTGCGAGAGTGTGTTAATTAACAATCTATATGGATTCACATTTAGTGTAGTGCTCTTGTCATCTTCTATAGGCAGTATGGTCCTTACATATGCAAGTATTGCAGCAGTCTGTCTGACTAGTAAGAGCAAAGCTTTGAACAGTAAAGCTCTAAAGACTTGCAGCACTCATCTCTTTGTATACCTCATCATGCTTTTAAGTGGAATCTTGATTATTATTCTGCATCGCTTCCCTCAGTATGCAGACTCTAGAAATGTTATTATAATTCTATATAACATCATCCCTGGAAGCCTAAACCCCCTCATCTATGGAATGCAGTCCAAAGAGATCCGTTCATTCTTGTCAAACCAGTTCCATACTGGAAAGGTGATTCCATAATTATTTGGGGTTTAGATTTTTAAGTGGCAGATTTATGGGCACAGAATATTTTCACCCAACTTTCATGAAGACAATTACGTGAATGAAAACAACAATATTCATGCATCACAAATAATTAATTGTGCATACAATAACATAATTGTTGTAATGAATATCAGCTGTGAAACCTATTGAAGTAGCATTTAGGTTATCTTGTTCATAAATATAAAATAAAATATAAACCCAGCGAAAATAAAGGTTACAATAAACAACAATGCAGCAAAAAATGTTTTCTTTTTACACATTTTAACACAACACACCTAGCCCATGCGACTCCCATCAGAAGTGCATAACAGCAGTTTGCAAATTATTCACACTCTTTATAACCCAAAGAATCAAAAAACATGAGTATAAGATAAGATAAGATGGATCAGAACTTTATTTCATCCCATATATGAGAATAAAATATTCAATAATAAAAAAAAGTGTCTAGCAATACAAAAAAAAAAGAGCCTTAAAGGTCTTAAAGGAGGCAAACTGTATTTTCCCCAGAATCATTAGATTTTAGTGTGGCTGTAACTAATCCATTGATTGGGCCCTTTTTCCGTGTTATTTTTCTTATGGGGCTTTCTGCTGTGTTAAAGGGGTGACTGAGTGGTATAATAGCCATTGCTGTGAGTAGGTTAGTGTGATTTCTGTTGAACATTTTTGATTTGGTTTGAGTTTGATCGTGTATGCTGGTGGTTTATTCCTAATTTCTGTTTTTCGTGACGTTTTCAAATTTGTACACATAACTCTACACTAACCTCCCTGATATTGCAGTCCAGCTCCAAATTGTTAATTGTGTAACTGTGTTTTTGTTTGTCCATTGGACGTTGATGTGATTCCTGTCCTAACAGTACAATTTACTCCATACCTCCTTTATTGTGGCCTGAGTTTAGCCCTTCTTTTGAGACTCCCTTGCTGCCATTTCGCTAAATATAGACATGCCTTTTATGTCAAGCATTGTCCATAAAGTCTATAGTTTTGGTATAGCAGTCTCTGGTTCCAGTTTATTAAGGGTCTTGTGCATTTAATGTCACAGCTTAATGGCTGCTGAATATTGCAACTATAAGCCGACTTGTCGATGTATTTTATCTGATTGGTCTATAAGACCTACTAGAGTGAAGCCAATCAAATTGATATAGAGTTTTGTGTTCAACACCAAATGACAAGCCACTGCAAAATCCTCCTGGAAAACTGGGTAAGGGTCGAAGTGGATCCACTGTGGGAAAGGCACTCGCAGGCAAGCCCGGATATATCATATGGGCTAGTGCCCAGGGGACCCAGATTTCGAAAGGGGTTCTGGCTTAACACAATGGCATCATACCGAGGATAGCGTCTCTTGTTTTCCATGTCACATCACTATTTCAGAGCGTAACATCAGTTGAAAATCCAATTCATATTTAAGATAAAAAATATATATTCAATAAGCAGCTATTGAGCTATGTGACATTTTTGTAAACACCACCACAGCAGAGCTATGCTTCTATACATTTCACTTTAGATGTAGTGACCTTCCCTGACAGGTGTAATTATTGTTACTTGTTTAACGCGTGGGGGTCTCAATCTACCCATGCCAGACCCTAAATGTTGGCGCATTAACCTATTTTATACAGCCTCTTAAAAACAATGTATGACTGTGCAACGGCGAAAGCATTTGACTATTGAATGATGAATCCTGCTAGCCTCGAAATTCAGACCCACATCTAGAATGCTGTAGAGTCTGGCAATGAATAATGAAAATGGTCCAACTCGTCACCCTGTGTATTCTTCTGATTGGTCGTAGTCTATGACCAATCAGAAGAATACACAGGGTGACAATTCCAGAGCCCCATACGACGCTAAGCGACCAGTGGAGCGTCCGATAGATAAGACTTCGCCATATCCGGTCTGTAGAACAGCAAATTTGTCATACATGCGAAGGAAAGCTTTGAGCGTCTTCTTCTGTTTCGCATTAAGAGGAAAAGCCGAGTCTAACTCTTATATTGTAGCTGCCAAAGCCGTTTCTAACAACTGGTGTTCATCTGTAGCCATCTTGTAATGTTACTGACTGATTCCGGACTGATTCCGGCGCAGATCTGCTCCAAAACTATGTCAAAATACATAACAACACAACACAAACATTTATTTGTAAGAAACTATTTTCAATGATTAAGTAAATGAGGGCCCAGGGGCCCTTGTAGGAAACGTTACAGCATTGCTGGCAGGTAAAAGTTTTATTGTCACATTTGATGGAGTGAGAGACTATTTGTACAGAGACAAATAGTTCAGTGAAGTTCTGTAGAATAAACAATAACAACAGAAAAAAGACAGAAATTAGGAAAATACACTAAACAAAATGATAGAATGTAGAACAAAAACAACAAACAGAACAAGCAACATTGGCAAGATTTCCTTAACAAGAGGCGATAAGCTACAAGAGGCGATGGTTAATCGTGGTTTTAGAACAGCTTTGGAAGCAGAGTTAGGCCCAATCCCGTCACATCCCTTGGCCCAAAACCTTAACCCTACCCCTACCCCTTAACCCTACCCCTCAACCCTACCCCTACGAAATTGGACAAAATCCCTTAAAGACCAAGTTACAGTATGTCATTGTCATTGACAGGGTTTGATTTTTAATTGAATTACAATTTTTGATCTTTTGATACAATATCTTTCTCTGGAATTTTACTGTATAGTTTGAATGTCTTAGAAACGTAGCCTTACCCACATGGAAAAACACGGTATGATTAAATAAGAACATTATTCATGCCCACAATCTGTTAGAAATTGCAATATTGCACTTTATTTTATTATTTTTATCGAACATTATACAAGATCAACATAATATACAAAACCAGAATAAACATAGAACTTGTGGTAGTGTGTCATCCATGTAAAACATAAGTATCAAACAAACAAGAAACAGTGATATAATGGAACTAATATTGCACAGTACAAAAAGGCATCAATCATCACATTTTATCAATGATGATTTATCAAAAGTCCCTAGGCTTACCCTAGCCCTTTGGTAGGTCAAGTAGGTCAAGATGTGGGCAAACAAACAAGTCTATTACGTCTGGGCCATGTATGGCCAATAGGATGGTCGCCCACAGACCGGGGAGTTGTGTCAGAATATCATTGGTGCAGTGCTCCCAAGATAATATAATTATTAATTATATTCATAAAAGTCAAGACAGAGGTCTTGATAGTCATTTAAAGAAGGCTAATGACAAGAAAGGAAAGGAAATCACAAAGACTAATTCGGCAGAAGAAACGTGCAAAAAGACAGAGGTACTTTCACATTACTTTCATTGGCGAACGCAATGAAAAATGTAATGAATGTCTGGAACAAATCATTTGGGCAATTTCTCTGCTGCTCATATGCATATATAATATATATATTTTGTTAGATGTACTAATGTATTTACTTCACTGTCATATTTATATTACTGCTCAAAATTGCATTTTAAAATATTAATACAAATTTCCATTATGTCGCTTAATAGATAAATGTTCTCTCTCAATTCTTTCTTCCTTTGATTTAGTTCAATGGAAAACTACACCTACAACAGCTTCTCACTTCAGGTGGAGGGGTTAAAGGTTACAGAGCAATCAGTGTACCCTGTTTTTATATTTCTTCTTGTATCCTATCTTTTTATCATGTTTGCCAATGTTGGAATGGTGGTGTTAGTCTGCATTGAAAAGAGTCTTCACAATCCTATGTATCTTCTTTTCTGTAATCTGACATTCAACGACATCCTAGGTAACTCCATCATGGTGCCAAGGCTTCTTGCAGACATTCTGGTGCCTCCTTCTGAACGCATAATTAGCTACTACGAGTGTGTGGTCCAAGCCTTTACCACACATATGTTTGCCACAGCCTCTCACACAGTTCTGATGATCATGGCCTTTGACAGATATGTAGCTATATGTATCCCTTTGCGGTATACAACTATTATGAATAACAAAATGGTGATCAAGCTGACTGCCTCTGCCTGGGGGGTGGCAATTGTGCTCGTGGCTGTTTTGCTTGGGCTGACCATCAGACTGAACAGATGCAGAACCATGATCACAAATCCTTACTGTGACAATGCCTCACTGTTTAAACTATCCTGTGAGAGCGTTTTCATTAACAATCTATATGGACTGTCATTTACTGTGGTGCTCTTGTCATCTTCTATAGGCAGTATGGTCCTTACTTATACAAAGATTACAGCAGTATGTCTGACTAGTAAGAACAAAGCTTTGAACAGTAAAGCTCTTAAGACTTGCAGCACTCATCTCTTTGTATACCTCATCATGCTTTTAAGTGGTTTCTTGATTATTCTAATGCATCGCTTCCCTCAGTATTCAGACTATAGAAAACTTTGTGCGATTCTAATTCACATCATCCCTTCAAGCCTGAACCCCATCATCTATGGAATACAGTCCAAAGAGATCCGTGTATTCTTGTCAAACCAGTTCCACACCAGAAAGGTTTTTCAATAATTGTTTTCAAAATTTTGAAGATATATATGACTGAATTTGCAGATTTAAATGCACAGAACATTTTTACAAAGCTTAGATGAAGACATTCATTAAAAGCAATGAGAATAATGATCATGTTTTTGTTCTCACAATTATTGTACTACAATACCTTATACACATCATGCACCATGTATTATGATACCATATCTGAGCTATTTTCATTTATTTGTTTTAAAGTTTTCAGCACAAATGCATAATTTTTATTATGATTACTAATTGTGAACGGTTTTGCCATGTGTAACATTAAGGTTTTCTTGTTCATATCAATATCAAATAAAATGTAATCCCAGTCAAAATAAGTATATGTTAAAATTTACAATCAAGCTCTATCACATCACCTGGGGGTAGTTGGCAAAGTAACATGTATAATGAATAGCAGAGTTTTGGGTTAAGATATATTTTGAGTATTGGCCTCAAAGATGTTCTTATGGATCTACAAAGAGTCTATAGCTTATCCTCTTGGAGTGTCAGGAGAACTGCATCCATTTATTTCTCAATTTAAGAAGCTTTTGTCTTCAGTCAGACGTCAGCTCCCACTCACTTCAGGCATAACCAAATGAAGGCTGTCCAAACCAGCGCCTTCATATGTCCCCTTACTTTAAGAAATGTCCCCATTTCTAATTACAAATTTGTCTTAAAACAAAAAAAGAGACAAATAACTGCAAATGTAAACACAACACAGTTAATGTGTAGACGATAATGTTGCTCACAGAATTAAATGGAACCTTTGAAGTGAGTTTAGCAGTCTTATTTTCCCCCATTTTTTATAATGCCCTTGAATAATATGGGAGACATGAATTACAATATATTGCAGAATCGAATCGCAATACTTGCTGTATCGCAACATGTTAAGAACCCCAATAATATTGAACCATGGCCCCAATATCGCAACACTATCGAATCCTGCTACTCAACGGCTGAGTCTAAGCAACGGTCTAGCGATGATTTTCGGGAGATCTAGGGATGATTGCCGGCAGGTGTGTAGACAGGGGGGGTAAGGAACGCTGGCCACTACTAGTTGGCAGAAGTGGACGGCATGACAGTAAGGCCAATTCCAGTGTGGAGCCCATGGATCATTCAACCACACATGAACCCCATCTCATTAGGGTTCTGTGCTTGGGAACCATGTTCGAATGTCACTGCGCATGTACGGCCATTAACACACACTTCTTGCGTGCACCAAGAACCCTTCATAGGCCAGGCGAGCTGTGAAATGTGCCCCATCCAGGTGTCCCATGACCTCTGGTACCAAGATTCCAGGAACAACAATTTGGATGGACTGACCTGCATCTGATAGCGCCACAGCTATGCATAACAGTCTGTCGATGAAAATCAACCGGGTAATCTCATGACATAGTCTCTTCACACCCTGTCTAGAATCTTTTAATCTCCACCTAGGAGTTCATAGGTCGAAGCTCGGGAGGGGACCCGAACTACAAGTCCACCAGTGTCCGTAGCTCCGCCCAAATATGAGGGCTGCGGCTGCAGTGGCTGGACCGTGCACTGCAATCCGATAGGATCTCAGGACCATGGGAAGGTTGCAGTCCCAGTCCGGTTGGTGCTGACTGGTGAGGATGGCAAGCTGGGTGGCCAGGGTGTGGTTAAATCATTCCACCAGCCCGTCACTCTGGGGATGGAGCGGCGTCGTCCCCGTCTTGTGAATCCCCAGCCACCGGCAGACCTCCCCAAAGACCTGGGTCTCAAAGTTCCGCCCCTGGTCACTGTTGAGCTCGGCGGGGACCCTAAAGCGGGTTGACATCTCCTCCACCAGCATACGACTGGGGCCATTTGGTGAAGTACTCCATGGCCACCCCTCCTCATCAGCGGTAGCCTGGATGGCCACCACCGTCAGAGACTCGTGGGCCCGCTCCTGCTGCAGGCAGTAGTAGCACTCCAAGGCTGCAAGGGACCGTCTGGAGAGTGCGTCGCCGTTGCCGTACTACTGCAGAGCCTCCAGCCATCGAGCGTCCTGGCTCTCAGGATTCTTAAAACTGAGGAGCAACGTGAGGGATACATGGTTTGTGCGGGACAGGAAGCGCTTGCTATTCAGGTATGTCCTGAAGTGCCGCACGGCCAGGACCAAAGCCAGCAGTTCCCGTCGGGTCACACAGTACGCCCCGCTAACGAAGAATGAGGCTGTAGTAGCCCACAGCACAGCACAGATGCTGATGATTGCTGGCATCAGCATTCAAGATAAAGGGCTGACGAATATGAGTCGGGCAAAGGCCGTGGCGCAGGCGTTGTCCCAGACGTACGGCCAGTCCGCCTCGGTTAGGTGGTGGAGAGGGCTGGCGACCGTGGCAAAGTTCCGGACGAACCGGCGGAAGAACCCTGCCAGGCCTAGAAAACAAGAAAACTGCAGTTCTCTGGAGTTGGTAGGGGTAGGCCAGTCCGGGGCCGATGCCGCCTTGGCCAGATTGGTTGCTACGCCCTGCTCGTTCTCCATATGCCCCAGGAACAATGTTTCCCTGGTCAGCAGAGATCATTTGGAAGGGTTCAGCCACAAGCCGGCTCAGTGGATTGCAGGAAGATCCTCCAGTAGGTTCGTCCATGCCCCGAAGTCGGGGCCCTGAACCAAAAAATCATCCAGGTACAAGACACAACGACTCCGTGGGACGTCTGCCAGCATCCTCCATTCGAATGTAGCTAGCGTGTATACAGCCCGAACAGAATGACTCGGAACTGCCACAGGCCCTGCCTGATGGGGAAGGCAGTCTTATATCTGGTCTCGCCAATAGCCGCTACGCAGGTCGAGGGAGCTGAACCAGCTAACCCCCCCGATCCAGGGCATCATCGATGCCCTGGATCGTCGATGTGAGGGAGCAGCTACGAATCCTTCCGGCTGACTTTGTTGAGGCACCGGTAGTCAACACGGAACCTCCAGCTGCCATCCTTCTTCCTCACCCGGACGGCCGGAGCTGCTCATGGACTGGATGATGGCTCATTCACCCACGGGGCAGCTATCTCGTTGACCTTGTCCTGGGATGGACCAGGCAGAGCGGATGTTGATGGGATCCTGCACCAGCCCTGTCCGCCTGCAGTCCTCATCCCTAGCTGAGAAAATGTCCCCATATTCCTCAAGTAGTAGCCTCAGCTGCTGACTTTGAAGAACTTCAAGGTCAACTCCACTGCGCAGCCAAAGCGCATGGACACTCTTGGCGATCTCAGGGGAAGGAAAGGCGGCAGACACAGGGCCACGGGGAATGCAGGGATCGCGCAGCCCGGGCACCCCAACGGGTCAGCAGGTCCAGGCTGATGATGCCTGTGTCATGGATGTCGGCGAGCCAAAACTCATGCATCACCTCCTGGTCACACACCCTTAAGACTAGCCGCTTCCTCCCCCTCATTCCAGTCTCCTGCTCTGTCACAGTTGTCAGGCGGACGCTAGTCGCCGACCACCCTCCCCCCGAGGGAGCGTCGATGATACCCGGGAAAATGCCAGGACGTACCAGGGAGATGGTTGACCCTGTGTCCACCACGGCCTAACAGAGTCGGTGGTTGAGCCTGCAGTGGAGGTACAGTGCTGCCAACCAGAGCACACCGACATGGAGAGGGGTGGGATTCCGGAGTGGTGGTCCCCTCACTGGGCCACTATGCCGTAAGATGAGGGGCTCTAGCCCATGGTGCCGGTGCAGGTTAGTCGCTGGCCAGATGGCCAGGCTCGACGCACCATAAGCGTCACCCAGTTGCAGTTGCAGTGGTGGGGAGTAACGGAATACATGTACCGGCGTTACGTATTCAGAATACAAATTATAGCTAACTGTATTCCTTTACAGTTACAATTTAAATAGTTGGTATTTAGAATACAGTTACATTGTTGAAATCAATGGATTACATGACGATACTTCTGTTTCAGCAGTTTATTCGTGCTTTCACACCAACAGCATTTAGTGCGCACTAAACGAGTTTGGTCCCCTTGGTTCGGTACATTTGCGTTGGTGTGAATGCAACCACCTCACTTTGATGTGAACCAAATCAGCCGGCCGAGACCTTCCTGAACAGCTGGTCTCGGTTCGCTTCCAAACGAACCCTGGTACGGTTCGCTTGAGATGTGAAAGCAAACGCACCTCGGTCCGATCCAGTTCTACAAAGCATATGCCTCTTTGGACGTAACAGGCACCCGCTCAGCCACGCGCTCAGCCCCGCGCATATATATATATATATATATATATATTTTAAGGCGATTTTATAGGCAACACCTATGCACTTAGCTCAGTGAAAAAATTTTAGATGTAATAGCAAAAATCTTTCTCATGAACATACCCTTATAGTCTTTGTTCCACTACAGCAAATTATATGAAATAGTTCACTTTCAGGGAGACTTGGGCCTAACACAGAAGAAGAACACACCAGAATAGCCCTGTTTAGTAAGCAGGATTTGATGCTGCATTCCTATACTTATAAAATATAATTTGCGCTGGGCTCATCCGAGCTTCCCACACCGGCCCACTCCTCCGTGGCTTCTGGTTTGTTCCAGATGCATCGTACACCAGAATGCACGACTTGCTCTTGTGACGAAATTTCCTGGCTTGCAGCACTTATAGCCTTCCCAAATGTCATTGACTAGTCATTAAATTGGCATTCAGTTAGCTCAATTTGCGTCTTCAACAAACAAGCTTGAAAACAAACAACAGAACTCAGTAATGTAAACATATGTGCTTTACATCCAAAGAGACTTTGCATATGCTTTTCCGTTGTTGCTAGAAAGCTAGACTGCTCTCAGCGTTGTGCAACTTTTTGAGCGGAAAAATTAAGAAGTAATTTTGCAATGCATCGATGCTTCCAGGACGTCTAAATGTTTGGTGAGAATAAACTGAATTAAAGCCTAAAAACGAACAAAAGAACTGCATACTGACACACAAAACTTGACCATGCTGCCTGCTATACCGTCTTGCACCATGATGCCTGCTACACCGTCTTGCGACCCAAACTTAAAAACTTAAAACCACCCCCTGATATTTTTACTCTCCACACAGCTATCTTAGCTGCATGCATCCAAAGCCCGCTCAAACTTTATTTTCAGTACAATTCAACTACAAAACAGGCAGAAATCTGAATGCTTCAGATGCCAAAACCTGTGGCCTACAGTTGCTGCATTCGTATGCAGATAAATATCTATCGAGATAACCAGACACTTTCCAGACTTCCATTGTACAGCCAGTGGCCGGAGTGCTTCATCGACCGTTCTCTGTTATTGACCTACCAAAGCAACTTGGCCTTCATCCAAGATGCACAGCAATGTGGTGCTGTCCTTCGCCTGGTTCCAACACAAAGCAAAACTATAGAATTCTGTTCAACCCAACCTATAATCTAACCCATTCTTGTCCCAGTCTGCAGCAAGTGGTACTTGAGCGATTATAGAAAAAATATATACTTGTGAGTAGGGCTGGGCGATATGACGATATCATACCGTGGACGATATGAAAGTGTCTACCGGGAGAGATTTGGCCATATCGTTTATACCGAGAGAGAAAAAAAAAAAAATATTGCACTGCACTGACTGAAGCAAGGCAGGTGTGAGACTCACCTGTTAAGTTGAAAAAAAATCTCATTTGTATTGAAGAAACAGTTCTATTTTTACCACCAGCTATTTTAAAATATAAAATATTTGTGTGATGCTGTGATTTTTATTTTATATTACACTGCACTGACTGACAGCCAAAATGTTATTTGTATTGAAAAAACAGTTCAATGTTTACAAGATGTTTGCACTATATGACACTGCAGTTAATGACAGATTGTTCACTACTTACTCCTTTGTAAGCATGGAAATTCAAGTTCAAAATAAAAGAAAAAACTGATCAAATGTGAAGTATGGTTATTTTAAGCCATTTATTATTTTAATTTACTTCAAAAATACCATATCGTGATATATATCCATATCGTGATATAAAATTACTCATATCGTGATATAAGACTTTGTCCATATCGCCCAGCCCTACTTGTGAGTGTTATGGTAGAACGCTAGAAATTACAGAAAATGACATGTCAAAACAGCAGTGGCCTATTGAAGATTGGTGCTGATGTGACGCAACAGTTTGAAAAAGTTGCACTATGCGCCTCTCAATAAAAGTACTTTCACTCCTTCCCTTGGCTTAGGATGGAGGGGAGACCTTGTCACAAAAGGTAGAGCATGAGCAATCCATGCACACTGATATGATCATGGTTGGTTTACACAATGCTACATTTCTGTATATGCCTACTTGATAAAATAACATAATGTCTATGCTGAAATATAATGCACTCTTTTTTACTTCTTTAATTTGATTTTCATAATAGCTCCCGTTTGCTGGAAGCACAATGATAGCTACATTTACAAATAAAAATTGGTTAAAGGTATGAGCCAAAAGTGAAGGGGCTCAAAGTATATTATATATTGTGTTGGATTAAAGCTGGTCACATCTTTATAGCATATGTTGTCGATTAACAATATATATATTATTATAAAGATGTTTACATTTTATGTTGCAATTTAAATTTATGATTATTAATATCCTATTATTATTTATACAATTCAGTACAATGAATGAGTAAGGTGAGCTTGCAAAAGATCTCAATGCACAATGAATAATACAACAAAAAACAAAAGGAAAAATGAATGTACTGAATACCTCAAAACACAGTGAATATTCTAATTGTATAATGTCTGTTTGTATTTGATGTGTTTCCTGTTGTTGTCTTTTTGCACCATTATGTTAGTATGTTATATGTTGTGGTAAATATTTGAATAGCGCATTTGGAGCATGGGGAAAGGCAATTTCGGTCCTCTATGTAACTACTCGTTGCACGGTCCGTCTGACAATAAAGTTCACTTTGACTTCACTCACAAAGATGAACAATGATATGAGCCTCTGGTAAAGTTAAACAATAAACAGGAACAAAAATGGAATTTAAATATGAAAACGCATACTAATATGCCCTTTTTGCTGCTCAAATTATCTTACAGTTAAAACAAAAAATGAGTTTCATAAATAATATATAAATTGAACCTAGCAACCCTTGTTTCCCTCTGCCTTTATTTTCCCAGTTTCAAAGTATGGAGAACCAGACATGGAGTGGAGACGTCTTACTCCTAGAGGGGTTAAAGGTCACCCCACAGTATTCCTTTCCTGTCTTCTTCCTCTTGCTTCTTTTATACATCTTCATCATGGTGTCCAACATTGGCCTGACAGTTCTTATCTGCATGGAGAGGAGCCTCCACCAGCCCATGTATCTGCTCTTCTGCAACCTGAGTATCAACGACGTTTTGGGAGCTACAGCCATCATACCTCACTTGCTGAGCAACATATTTACAGCCAGTGCCAACCGCTACATTAGCTACATAGGATGTGTCATTCAAGCATTTTTCTTTCATCTTCACATTGGCACATCACTGTCTGTTCTGATGATCATGGCTTATGACCGACATGTGGCTATATGTAACCCCCTGCAATATGCCATCATAATGACCAACAAGATGCTTCTGAAATTGAGTGTATTTGCATGGGCCGTGATCATATTCATGGTGGGGTTCCTTATCGGCCTCTCTGTCCGTCTGTCTCGCTGCAGGAGAAAAATATCATACCCTTTCTGTGACAATGCCTCTTTATTCAAGCTTTCTTGCGATAGTATCCTGATCAATAATATTTACGGCCTTGGGTACACTGTTGTCTTGCTGGGTTCATCTCTTGGCAGCACAGTGCTAACCTATGTAAAGATCGCCATTGCATGTTTGACAAGTAAAAACCGGGTGTTAAACAGACGTGCCCTGCAGACCTGCACCACACATCTTGCTCTGTATCTCATAATGATGGTGTCAGGTCTCAGTTCAGTTGCTCTGCACCGTTTTGCTTATTTGGCAGAGCAAGGGAAAGTGGCTTCCATATTAATTATGGTAGTCCCTCCTGCTCTAAACGCTGTGATCTATGGGCTGCAAATAAAACAGATAAGGCAGAAGATTGTTGCCTTGTTTAATAAGAACAAAGTTACATCAATGGAAATGCACTAAGCATTTGAAAGAGCAGATCAAGGGCCTACTTTGTAATTTGCCACTAGTCTTTATCTTTCTTCTTTATTTTTTATATTTGTTCATTATTTAGGAGTTTTATGAATTGCCAACGATAGTTTGTTGCTTTGGTAAACAACATGCTATTTGAAATAAAAATAAAGACTGTGTTAACATATTTTTAATTGAATGCATATAATAATAATAATAATTGGTTTTTGATGAAGGCAAAAGTGGCATTAAGCAGACAACCACAGGTTTGAGAAATGATTTGCAAAGATGTATCAATTGACTCGCATTGACAGTCAGCAGGAAGCCACAACACATTGAGTTTGTGATCACCCTGCAATTAAAATGTGGTCAAATTAAATGAAAAAATTTAATGGATCCTTTTGCCTAATCATCACCATATTACGATTAGGCAAAATCGTAATATTTTTCCTAAAATATATGATGAGGTATACAAAGAGATGAGTTCTGCAAGTCCGAAGAGCTTTACTGTTCAAAGCTTTGTTCTTACTTGTCAGACAGACTGCTGTAATCTTTGCATAAGTAAGGACCATACTGCCTATAGAAGATGAAAAAAGCACCACAGTAAATGTTTTGTATTTGAAATGCAACAGCCTTTTCGTGGAGACTACGCTCAGAGCAGCTGGAACTGAACAAGAGGAAGAAGGAAAACGGGCATTGAAACAAAATTTGATATTTTTTTCTTGCTATCGGCCATGTTTGATTGTGTTGTGTTATTGACCTGTTAACCCGCGAACTTGGGTTATGTTTATCAGCGTTACTATAGAGATCATGGCGATAGCTGATGTAACGTATTATCACTGTTCCATTGCGCATAGACAGTAAAAAGTAGCTGAGTACGGTACCGCCCCCGTTGAGAAACCATGCCCTAACCCCAACCCTCTGGACTTCAGGGAGTCAAAGCCAAAGTACCTTTCCCCAAATTCCTTCTCAATCATGGCCAAGGTAACCCCCACTACGAGTCTCCTCCTCCATTTCACCGCTCAGTCTAGCCTACTCCAGATTGACCTGTAAGTGGAAGAACCAGAGACGTCAGAGAACCTTGAGATTCATAATATCATCCTTAGGCGCACACAGCTTATGGCCCTGATAATATATATTATATTATATAGATATCTATATATTATATTATATTATTTAGATATAGAGCTTCAGGACTCCCGCCGGAGCAACCGAGTGTTCTAGAATATTTACAGAACACGGCCAAAAGCTGTGTGCGCCTCCGCATGATATTATGAATCCGAGCCATTGCGATACATCCACTGTAAACACTAGCGCACAGACGGCACAAAAGCTCATTGTGGGACTGGCTCGTAGTGGCTGTAATTCTGCACAAGAACCGAATTTCTTGAACGTCTTCAAATACTGTATTAGTGGCCCACTAACACCTATATGAAGCATCCATTAAGTAGCATGCCATGGGACCTCTTAAATATTTTAAAAGATTGAATGGTTTTGTGCGAAATTTCCAAGCGTATGTAAACATTTTAAAAGTTTAAACGACTCCATTCCAAAGGGGGTTGGAGTCTCCAGGTGAAAAATTGTGGATGGATTATGGTCTTAAAATTTGTAGAGAATAATTCATAAAGAAAGATGGATAGAAAGAATAAATCCTAAAAATTAAAATAGTTCAGCGCTGATTACAACACTCACCTAAATACAAAAGTTAATGTTGTATGCCCTTAATGTCGTGTATGCGATGGGGAAGACCATGAATGCTCTCCCAAAATGACTCAGAGAGAGCCCCACCACCCCGTGTTCTATCTCAAAACCAGCCAGAGTCTTGAGGATCTTCAAATATATTAAAGATCCCCAGTGGACCCTTAACTGAGCTGATGTGACAATGTTCATTAGACAAAAGAACAGCAGGACAACAACAAACTTTGGGTTGGTTTATTCTGCAGGACAAAAGGTTTGTGACTGCTATCGCTGCAATGAAATAAGACCTGCAGACCTGCAGTACACAAATAATGACCAGGGATGTTAAATTATTGTTAAATCCCCCCCCCCCCCCCCTCTCCTATAGAGTCACCTCTCCTGAATTGTACCAAATCTAAGCACCGTACACAGTACACACTCAACAATAGTCACCTAATAGCAATTAGGCAACTTCAACCCCTATCGCTAAGGTTGAAGCAGTATTAGAAGAGCACTACTTCTCAAACCAACTGATTGAGCCACTAAAAAATTTAGTGGCTCAATCGAACCACAGTTTGATTGAGCTGATTAACAACATCAGTGGCGGACTACAGGCTTTTGCCAGTGCTGTATTAGATATTGACCCTTGTTTGGTTGCTGGGGAATATATACTGTTATCCTGCCACTATGATGAGCTAAAAAGGATTATGGACAGTATTTTTGTATACAGCGCTCTGTAGCAGAAACAGCACCACATATAGACCTGGAATAAGTACTACAGCTTATCAACAGCCAGATGCTTCCTTGAAATTAGTCATTAGGCATTTATCACTGCTAAGCCAGATTGTCGCGGCTTGGCAACCCCTGAAATTTTGGAACACCTGGAAGCTGAAGTCGAAAACTGACTGACGCTGAATAACATTACCTGAAGAAGCAAAGGGCTGAAATACATTGTTACAAAATCTGGAAGCTAAACTATAATATTTTCAATATTTTCTGGAAGTTAGTAGTAGTAGTGGTACTAGCTGTAGTAGTAGTAGTAGTAATAGTAGTAATGGTGGTAGTAGTAGTGGTAGCTGAAGTAGTAGTAGTAGTAGTAGTAGCTGAAGTAGTGGTAGTAACTGAAGTAATAGTGGTACTAGCTGCACAAACGATATGCCATATGAAAGGTATGGTATTGATTGATGTTTGTAGAAAGAATTATAGTAATCTTCCCAGTCTTTTTTTTAACCAGCCGAAATTGTATGTAGTCGCATGCTCATTTTTCCAGCCTAACGTGATTAATAGTAGTCAGGGGGGGAAGAAGTAGGCCAATCTGGCAACACTGCCTTCACGTTCTCCCGTTCTAACCTCAGTGTAAATCAATGAAATCAACTGAAAAAAAACCCAATATGGAACTTAAACTGTATTATTTTACATAAATTGAATACAATTGAAGCTCAAAATATCCTACAAATGAGGTACAAAACTAAAATGATACACTCCCCTTCACCATAGCATGATGTTGACACATAACCAAGAAGAAAACATGACTCATCATGAAACAAAATAGTTATGCACATAGACCTACAGGTCAAACCTAAATTAATAATGGACACTACAAACTGTATTTCCATAACAACTGTCTGTTGTGTTGCACAATACAATCAGGTCCCTATAAAAGGCATGTTAAGATGATGTAAGTTCTTTAGGGCCATCTCCTCATCCAATAAAAGTTGACGACTTTCACATAGGATTGAGGTTGGAGATCAAAAGGTAAAGCTGACGCACACATACATCATCAGATTACATCATAATCACATGTGTTAAGTGTTAATAATTATTTTCCTTGACTCACTTATTTTATTGTCTTTATACATAGAGATCAACAAATGTGTTATTATCTATGCACTTATTATCCACAATAAATTAACAAAATGTACTACTCAGGGCAACAGCTCCATCATGAGTTGGCAACACATACAAAGGAAAAACATATACATTTTAACCCTTGATTGGAGGGTTTAATTTGTAATGACAAAAAGTCAAATTCATCAATTGTTTCAATGCTATTCATTAAATTCAAAACATTGTAGACCAAATAAAAATACATTCATCTTCTTCATCTTACATGCCTCTTATTTTTCTGTATATTTTCTTTACATTGTTCCTGCTGCTTTTTTCCTTTTGCTACAATTCAATTGCAGTTTTGATGCCTTATATTGCATTTTATTTTATATGAATTGAACATATGTTTGCTTGAATTCCATTATTATAAATTAATCTAGTTGAGTATATTTCGCTCATATCAAACTGTCCCACATCAAATTACTCCTACATGTCTTAATGCCATGTCCTGTCAATTCACATTATGTCATTCATGTTTAACCAGTCCTAGGCACTTCCACCCCTCTGCAGTTGCTCCCTGTAGCTTTGAAAAACATGGAAATAAATAATTTTATTTTTCTTGCAAAAGGAATAGCTCTTATTTTGTAGATCAAGGCAATACTGTCACTAAAGTAACCTCTAAAAGGTTTTTTCATATGTTGTTAACCAAAATAAAAATCACATTCTACAACTACGTATTTCATAAATGCAATTTTTTATAAATTGTAACTATAGATAAAACCTAATCTGCTCATTTATCAACAATCAGTACAGCTCTTATCTGATTGGTCAGGAGAATCCATCTTGCCTGTCAAAAGGTGACGATAGGACTTATGTATCTTGGCACCTGATAATTATGACTTTTCTCCACTCTCTCTTTACAACTGTAACATTTTGACTAGAGCAGTTTTTAATTGATATAATAGGAATTCATGTTAACAGCATTAAAACAATTGTAAGTCGGTATAATATTACTCATTACAACTTCATAATTATTTGTACATGTTTATTTAATAATGTTCATGTTTATAATTAACATTGATTCTGACCAGCTGCTTGGGTATGGAGAACCAGACATGGATTGGAGATATCTTACTCCTAGAGGGGTTAAAGGTCACCCCACAGTCTTCCATTCCTGTCTTCATCGTCCTTTTTTCCGTCTACATCTTCATCATGCTGTCCAACATTGGCCTGACAGTTCTGATCTCAGTAGAGAGAAGCCTTCACCAGCCCATGTATCTGCTGTCCTGCAATCTAAACATCAATGATGTCTTCGGTGCTACGGCCATTTTACCTCGCTTGATAAGTGACATATTTACAGAAAGTGCAGAGCGCTACATTACTTACATGGGGTGTGTCGTTCAAGCATTTTTCTTTCATCTTCACATAGGCACTTATCTCTCAGTACTGATGATCATGGCTTTTGACCGATACGTAGCTATCTGCAAACCCATGCAATACTCCAACATAATGACGAACAAGATGGTGGTGAAATTGAGTGTATTTGCATGGGCCGTAATTATATTCATGGTGGGTATCCTTATAGGCCTCTCTGTCCGTTTGTCTCGCTGCAGGAGAATGGTATCAAATCCATTCTGTGACAATGCCTCTTTATTCAAGCTTTCTTGTGAAAGTGTCTTGATCAATAATATTTACGGCCTTGGGTACACTGTTGTCATACTGGGTTCATCCATTGGCAGCACAATACTCACCTACCTAAAGATCACCATAGCATGCTTGACCAGTAAGAACAGGGCATTAAACAGCAGGGCCTTACAGACCTGCTCCACACACCTCACTCTATACCTCATCATGATATTGTCAGGCCTCAGTTCAATCGCTCTGCACCGTTTTCCTGAGTTATCGGAGCAGAGAAAATGGGCCTCCATTGTGACCATGTTGGTCCCTCCTGCTCTTAACGCTGTGATCTATGGGCTGCAAATAAAACAGATAAGGCAGAAGATTGTTACCTTATTTAATAAAAATAAAGTTACATTATCACTTGTTACGAATTCGAAATAGGCATTTGAACCAGCAAAATTAACTCCATTCTTAGATTAATATTTGGTAATAAACTACTTTGATTTTTAAAATGGCACTTCATGTGAAGTACCAAAGACAAATGTCTTGCTGTATCATTACACAGTCTCAAAGTTTGAGCGGCATCCATTGTGTGTAAGTGTGCATTGATAATTTTCAGGTTGCTTAGCCTTACGGTAGAAAATTCTGGCTGGCTCGTACTGTATGAAATGTATTAAGTGTAGATAATTACTAATGTATTTACCATTTTATTTTCTCTTTTTTGAATGCACAGTGGAACAACATTTTGTACATCTATGATAATATATTAATTCATTAATAAGCGCACAAATTCATTAACACAAGCAGAAGTGTTAAATGAATCTAGAATAATTATCCAGAAATTGTTTAGGAGTTATCTTGGTGATAGCATAAATGCCCAAAGTGCTTTACAGATAAGAGAAAGCAATACAATGCAATGTATTGTTAATTGCAAAATGTCAAAAAAAACAACATAATAGTCAATAAATATAATGTAAAGATTATAATAAAAACATGAGAAAAGAGACGCAAGAGTAATGTTTTTTCCTGAATTAATTATTACAATTATTGCCTTTGGTGCTCAGCATGTATAATCATTGATGTTTAAATTGGGTTTTGGAGTTCAAAATTTTGATGTACCTTTGTGCAAGTTGTGCAAACGATGAAAGTGACAGTTATGCACATACTGGTCAGACCTCTGAGAAATCTGTTAATAATAGGAACTGCTAAGATTAATTATCATAGCAACCAAAGCTTCATTGTTGTGCAAAACCAACATTTGTTTGTCAGATTAGAGGCGTCCCCATAAAAGGCATGCCATGATGATGTAAGAACTTTAGGACCTTTGCTCCAACAATAAAAGCATTCATGCTCTCACATATGACTGATGTTGGAGTTCCAATCACGAAAGGTAAAGCTGACATACACAGACACATAGACATACATCATACACTAGTTAACTACATGTGCAGCCTGCCATGATTTTTCTCCTTTTGTCACATTTCTATTTTGCCGTCATGCTTATATGTTATATTATTACTATTGTTATTTTTTATTGTGCAATTTTGAGAATGTCTTTTATTTCCAGCAATGCAATTGTTGCTCCTATTACATGACCCTAACCCTAACCCTAACCCTACATGAATTGTTGCTCATATTATATGACGTATTGTGTGTCTGACGAAGAAATTATATTTTGATCACTGTCCGTCTACACAACAATGATATACAAGATATTTGCCCTGTCTAGATCAACTAGTAGAACTAGGCTTTAACACTGCTAGGATATGGGGTTGGAATATGCTCTGCCAGCCTTATGAATTCATTTGCACACATTTATTCATATAAACTTGCCACTTTGTGTCTAATCTTGTTAAATATGCATTTATAATAAGGGTTATTATAAATTAAACATGTAGATTTCATATTATTTACATGCTAAAAATATTGTCTACCCATACGTCACTGCACCTGTCAGTGAATGGAGCTCGTCTCCATGCCATTGACATTCTCCATCTCACTCACATAGGTCGGTCAACCGAAACGTACACATCCCAGACAAACACATCAATTATCGATCAAAGATTTTGAAGAATGCATCAATTTAAGCTCCTATTACAAAAAAATTCTAAATGGCACTCTTTAATTTGTTTTCTCTATCTCTTAGTGGTCATGTAAAATTAATTAATTTAAGCATCTAAACTTTGATTATATGGGTTTAACTGAAGGTTGGCAAACCATTGCATCAGTCACTAAAGTGAACTCGTCTTCATGATTTGAAATTCTCCATCTCATTCTCCATCTCACTCACATTGGTCTGTCAACCGAAATGCACACGTCCCAAACCAACATATAAACAATATATCACAAAATTGGACGGATGCATCCACTTTAGCTCCCACTACAAATATACTCAAAATAGCACTAGTTTATGTGTTGCCTCTATCCCTCTATCTCAACAAATGATGTATTACAGAATGCACATCCATCATCATAATTCCCCTAATCCGTAAACTGACATTCACAACACTATTTTGCAAAAATGTGTGATTCCTCCCAACACATATGTACAGATAAATACAGATATTTTGTTGTGAAAGGAGGGCTTCACTTGTTATGTGAGGCAGGTCAGAGGGAGGGTTAATCTTTTCAGACACTTAACTATCACACCATTGGTGTGTATGGATGTGTGCAGCGCCATCTCAGATGGCGCAGAGGCTGCCTTTGATGTCCTTGTCAAGAGAGGGTTGCGTTTCTTAATCACACAGTATAACATCACGATGTGTGGCACGTTTCATACACAACATCGCTCATTAGGCTATAATGATACACACTGACAGTACTAATAAAGTATCATAAAAAGCTTGTATCCATTGGGATAACATGCAACCAAAGTCTAAGTCATTTCTTTAAAGGCGTACTCTCTGGAGCCATTTGTCCATTCTGGGCTACTGTAGAAACATGGCCGTGCAACATGGTGGGCTGCCTTGGGAGAGGACCCGCTCCCTATGGAGACACAAAGGGCTCATTCTAAGGTGATAGCGCTACTTGTTTTCATGGTATTATAATCAAATTAAAACATAATTATTTTCCATTCCTGCCAGGTCTGTTCCACTAGATGCCAGACTGAACCTTTAACCCTTTTTTGGAGGTGGCTGTCAATATCCCGCGCTGCCAAGACGGAAATCCCTACACCCCCCACACAGACAGCGTGACACTATACCGTGAGTGTGGAAGTGTTTACATGTTCATGCCGACGATAGGCAGATGTATTTCACATTTTGATTGATTCTGACCAGCTGCCTGAGTATGGAGAACCAGACATGGATTGGAGATGTCTTACTCCTAGAGGGGTTAAAGGTCACCCCACAGTCTTCCATTCCTGTCTTCATCATCCTTTTGGCCGTCTACATCTTCATCATGGTGTCCAACATTGGCCTGACAGTTCTGATTTCAGTGGAGAGAAGCCTTCACCAGCCCATGTATCTGCTGTCCTGCAATCTAAACATCAATGATGTCTTCGGTGCTACGGCCATTTTACCTCGCTTGATAAGTGACATATTTACAGAAAGTGCAGAGCGCTACATTACTTACATGGGGTGTGTACTCCAAGCATATTTCTTTCATCTTCACATAGGCACTTATCTCTCGGTTCTAATGATAATGGCTTTTGACCGTTACGTAGCTATCTGCAACCCCATGCATTACTCAGATATAATGACAAACAAGATGGTGTTGAAGTTGAGTGTATTTGCATGGGGTGTCATCATATTGCTAGTAGGCGTCCTTATCGGTCTTACTGCCCGCCTGTCTCGCTGTAGGAGCACGATAACAAATCCATTCTGTGACAATGCATCTCTGTTCAAACTCTCCTGTGAGAATGTGGCGATCAATAATATTTACGGCCTTGGGTACACTGTTGTCCTACTAGGGTCCTCGCTTGGCAGCACACTGCTCACCTACCTAAAGATTGCCATGGTGTGCATAACCAGTAACAACAGGGCGTTAAACAGCCGGGCCTTGCAGACCTGCTCCACGCACCTCACGGTGTACCTCATCATGATGATCTCAGGGTTCAGCTTTGTGGCTCTGCATCGTTTCCCTGAGTTATCAGAGCAGAGGAAAATGGCCTCCATTGTGATCATGTTGGTTCCCCCTGCTTTCAACACTGTCGTCTATGGGCTGCAAATAAAACAGATAAGACACAAGATCTTGGCCTTGTTTAATCACAACTAAATTGGTTTATAAAACCAGATAGTTAAATTGGTGGAATTGCACGTGGAAGACATTACCAATAACTTGTAACCATAATAGGTATGCTATTATTATGATACCACTACAGAACCAGCTGCTCTCACAGTAAAATTATTCATATTCTAAAATATGATTGAAGTTTGAGTTCCTAGTACAGTAAAGTTGGTAAAGGTAAAGTTGACAAACACATGAATCATACTTAATTACATGTGTGGTTTGTAGCTAAATGCAAATTAACAATAAATATCATCTGTATTTTGGGGAACGTATGCATTATTATCTTTTACGCTTTTGCTCAGTCTGCTGTTGCTTTCGTACACACCATCACACACACATGAGCCCATAACCTGCTGATTTCGTGTCATGGTAAGTCTTAAAAATGCTTTTGTCAAATTGTGTATATTGAAGGGATTTCTGACAGCGAGGAATACACTAATGTAATACCAGTTTTGGAACCTGAAATAGTAGTAGGCTACCAGGCGGTAGCATTGTGGGACTATTGCTCCTACCTAGACAAACGACTGTCTCCGGAAGCATAATTCTCTCTGGGATACAGACATCAAAATCAACCTCAAACTGAGATCCACACACCAACCCAGCTTGATGTAATACTTTGAGTCTGATAAGCTCAACACTCTTTTGGACGCGGACATCAAAAACAACCACTGCACAGACCATACTGCCAGTGCCACTACTGCTGATCACATTATAGCCAACTTCAATATTTTTTATGGTAAAATGGAACCTGTATAAATGTTAATGTTAACTGAATCAGAGATGTAATTTAAGAAGAGTCATTAAAATTGCCTATCATACAATTTGTGATTTTGAATAAATTTGTTCCAAAGTAAAAACTATAGGATGTAATGGTAAGTTAATTTTTTTTCCAAAATGTATGAATAGACAAACAAACTTTTACTTTGTGTAAATGTTTTGTTTTTGGCACAATCAATATTTTGGTTGATATTAAATAAAAATGTATGTTTAAATCTTAGATATAATTTGGAAAGCTCTGAACAAGTTCCACAATAAAACGGACACAAATAGTCCTTACTAAAGATCAGCTTAAAAAAAAAACGAAAAAAGTGATGGCACTAAAACAGAGCCTAAAGAAAATGTTATGTTTGAACATTGGATTACTTTCATGTACGGAAATGTGTCAACATAATGCATGATGTTCTTGAGGGTGTTGCACCTAAATGTATCCTTAGACACTACAATTATGAAGACAAACTGTTGGAAAAGTTAAGTGAAAGAATAGTTTAATAATTTTTAATTATGGGTACATAAATGAGATATGTGTCAAATACTATTAGACAGACTGCAGCTCAAATGTGGCGTCTCAGACAAACTCAAATTATAGTTTCTTCTTGGAGACCTGGTGAATCCAGATAGGCAACACTGGTTATTATTTATTTTAGTTCTTGAAATATGCAGCATTAATTTTGCACTGGTTGTAACAACAGGACTTGCAGTGCATTTGAAACGGCCATAATAGACCATCATATATTTTTTAAAGAGCTCTATCGGGACCTCATCCCAAAACATATTTTAATGATACTAGCATTTATGGTCTTCTTTTGAATCCCTTAAAAAACCCATGTTGTGTGCCATTTTAAGAATATATCAAAGACATTTGCCAACAAAAAACTGGTTCAGCATTGTATTGTTGGAGGTTTGGTCAACCACTGGCTAACAACAAGTGTGTGCATTTCAAGTTAAACTTCTTAATTCACCTTAGACAAAGGTGAACAGTTGATCAGTAGCCTTTGGTTAACTGTCGAGATTGCAGACACAAGTCTTCGTTCTCATACTGTGGCTGTTAGTGGAAAATGTTTTCATTCTAAAAGCAGAGGAACCTGAGCAGATGGGTTTTTGGAGGAATAGTGCATCTCTTCCCACAAGTAGACAAAACTAATCCACTGATCATTTTTACAGATTTGCAGTGTAAGACCTTTTAAGGTAGACCAGCTCTATATTAGCCCTAGGTGTATGGTTTTGTAATGTATGTACATTTAAATGAAATTTAAATATTCCAATAAACATGATGGGAAAGGACATTTTTGCAAATAATTTAAAAAGTGAAGTTAGAAACTTTATTATTATAAAGACTTTTAATAATCCTCTGCCTCACCTCTTTAATTTGCAGTCCATAGATAACAGCATTCAAGGCAGGAGGGACGACATGGAACAAGATGGAAGCTAGTTTTGCACTGTCTGACGATTTAGGGAAACGATGTAGAACCATTGGGGCAAAGGATGAGCCTAGCATGATGAGATACACAGCTAGGTGAGTGGCACAGGTTTGCAGGGCTCGGCTGTTTAAAACCCTGTTCTTACTGGTCAAGCACACCATGGTGATCTTTAAGTAGGTGATAGTTATGCTGCCAATGGAAGAGCCTAGGATTAACACAGCACTGCCAAGTCCGTAGATGTGATTGATGATGATGTTGTCGCAGGACAGTTTAAACAGGGACGCATTGTCACAAAATGGATTAAATATAGCCCTCTTGCACCTCGAGAGACGTACATTGAGGCCTATGAGGATCACTACTGAGCCGAGGGCCAGAAACCATGCCAACAAAGTCAGCTTCAGCACCATCTTGTTGGTCATGATGGCGGCGTAGTGCAATGGGTTGCAGATGGCCACATATCGATCAAAGGCCATGACCATGAGCACTGAGTGGGAGGTGCCAGCGTGGAAATGAGCGCAGAAGGCTTGGATAACACACTCTTTGTAGGTTATGTATCTGTCTTTTGTTAATATGAAGATGTCACTCAGCAAGCGGGGTATGATGGTGGATGCACCAAAGACGTCATTGATGCTCATGTTGCAGAAGAGCAGATACATGGGCTGGTGAAGGCTCCTGTCCAGGCAGATCAGGGCCGTGAGGCTGATGTTGGACACCATGATGAAGATGTATATGATGAGGAGGAGGATGAAAGCAGGAAAAGAAGATTGTGGGGTGACTTTTAACCCCTCTAGGAAAAAAATGTCAGCATTGAAAGTCAGGTTCTCCATATTGTAATATCGAGGATACCTGCCAGAAATTGTAGAGAATATTTGATTTAACAAAGAGAGTGTATAGAGTAGATTACCTAGCAACCGTATAGCATAAGCAACATTAATAAATTGCATTAATAGATGAAGGGAAAACTATGAATCAGAAAAAAAAATAGCCTTCTTATGTTTTGTTGGAGGCTGATAAATCAACCACCTTCTCTCCCTTGAATGTAAATGAGAGGCAAAGATAACAACTTACAGGAGGATTATTCTTATAATGCAGCTTGGAAGATAAAGAGATATGTCTGTGTTGAGTGTCAATATGTGTAATTGAACATTTAATTAAGTGAAAAAAACATTACATCAATGTACAAACATATAAATTCAAGACAGAACTTAATAACTTCAGCCCTGAACCTTATTGAATTGTGCGCATTACGATCCTACAGTGGAAACCCTGTATTCTTTACTTGTATGCATTATTATACGGCACAGATGATCTTCCTGCCATACATACAAGATTGTCAATTTGTTTCTGACTGCTTTACCTTGCCTGATGTGACCCTCCTCCTCCTCCTTGGAGGAGGAGGAGGAGGAGGGTCCAGAGGTGAAAGGCAGACCCTTTTATAAGGTGAATGAGTTTGGCCCCCAGTGCGTTGAGGCAAACTGTCTCATGTAACCCTTGTATCCAATCAGCTTGGGTTTTTGACATGCCCCCTGCATCAAGACCATTCTTAGTATTTGCTTTGTTAGCTGACTAATTATGTTACATTGGTCACTTTCACACAGTATAATGGAGGTTTAAAATTATAGACACTATTTCCAATCATATTTGAATCACCCTGTCAGGATTACTTGCAAAATCCCTGTCATTATTATACATGAAATGAGGAGGACCTTTGAATATAGTTTATTGAGAGAGTGTTATTTCACCATATAATGCCATGCATGTCAGTGAACATATAGATTTGAATCCAAGCACAAATGAGACATAACGCGATAGAATAAGAAATAAAAACAGTTCAAATGATAGTTTGCGATAGTTGCGAACAAGATAATAATGAATTAACTTGCCACAAAAACAGGCAAAGCACATTTTTGATTTACACAGGTGGTGTTAATTAATTAAAACAGGAACTATAGGAACAGGAGCAAAATCTGTGAGATCATTTCACAAAAGTAGATTCATTGGCAGTTAATGTGTAATTTTCACATGAAATACATATGTGAAAACAATATAATAATTTTACATTTAACAATTTGTTTAGATGAAGTTGAGTGCTCGCTGATTAAATCGCATGCATGGATTGATTAAACAATGGCTACTGAAAAAACACTGAAAACTGTATTTAGATCTAAAAAGGGCCAAAACAAATCAGCTATGAATCCTCTTCCTCATATACATCATTACATTTGGATATGCACACATTCAAACAGGCCGACATTATAAAGGCCAATAATAATTGTATTATAACAATTTTGCTCTACAAGAGAATTGTGCAATAAAAGTTTTCATAATAACCTGCAGAATAACCGGGTGAAATCAAATGTACAACCTGCTGCAGTTTGCAGCAGGGAAAAACGTTTAGGCCACAACTTTAGTATAAGAGTTCAGGGATAGACTGTGTTGATTAGCCTTTTGGCAGCTAGCGCAGGACGCCTGCAGAAGGTGCTTTTGATGGCGTCTCTCAGCTCCTTGTTCCTCAGGCTGTAGATGACCGGGTTGAGGAAGGGGGTGAGCACTGTGTACAAAACTGAGACAATGATGCGGACCTGAAATATAGTAGTTTCATTGTTTAAATCACATAGTTCATGAGCACTTGAATATGCTATATTGAATAAAGTTATTCAAATACATATTTAAATGGATTTATATAGATAGAATTTGATTTGAAACTTACTTAGATGCTCAATTACATTTTTCATCATTAAAATATTGAAAGGAAGGACATGGGTGATGTGGTCTGTATTGTAGCAGCTGACTAGGTTGAACTGGCTGGATACTCAACCAAACTAGAATGTTAGAATTAGAAACAATTTGAGTTGTATTCATGATACGCTAATTTTCTATCTTTTGTGCTTTTTGGTCTAAACAGGCAGATAGCTGAAGCAAGTTTGCTCCATGCTAAATATACATAAAATGTATAAAAATATTACAAGTTATAGACAATTTATCTCTGAGTTGCTCGCAAAAATATGGAGATGGTAGATATGAGACTACTACCAACTTAATGGTGAGGCGTTCGTCAAAAATGTTATAAAGTCTGAATAACAGCAGAAGGAACGCACTGAACGCCGCTTACCTCTGCAGGGAAGTTTCCCACACGGTAAGATATGTAAACAAAGGAGGCCGAGCCGTAGGAGATGGACACTACAGTCAGGTGGGCCGCACAGGTACCAAAGGCCTTGAGCCTTTCAGCCGTGTTCATCTTGGATAACGACAAGCCAATCAAAATGTAGGAGGTCACAATAAGCACTCCGGTGAGCAGTAGAGCCACCAAGGCAGAGGAGAGTGAGAGAATGTTGTCTGAATAGGTGTCACCGCAGACCAAACGTCTGACGGATGACGGGTCGCACCAGCCATGGCGCACAATGTTGGGGCCGCAGTAGGTCTTGTTCCAGGAAGGGGCCGTCCCGGGGAGGCTGCATATGGCCCCAAAGACCCAGGCCGCTGCGATGAGGACACAGCGGAAGGGCCTGGTCATGACCGCTGTGTAGTGCAACGGGTTGCAGATGGCCATGTAGCGATCGTATGCCATTACCGTTAAGATGCCCCGTCCAGTGACAGCCATTTGGATGAAGCAGTACATCTGGACGAAGCAGCCACGGACTGAGATGGTGTGGGTTTTGGTCATTAATCCAGAGAGCATGTTGGGGATGGTGACTGTGGTATACAGGATGTCGACCAGGGACAAATTGTGGAGGAAGAAGTACATAGGGGAGCTGAGCTTTGGGTTGGTCAAACTCTGTATACAAATGGCAAACAAAGACAAACAAAACTGTTGAGATCAGGATAAATCCTGAAGAAAGACAAATTAATTAAAATCCCTTTATAATGACAATGCTAGAGATCATGTTAAACCTATGTTTGGAATAATATATACAGATATCTTTTTGGAATATACAAAATACAAAATACTTTCAGCAAGATAACAGCAACATTGGAATAATGGGCAAAAAATTAAATTGTGAACGAATGTCAGAGCAGACAGATTTAATCAAATAGATGAATCTACAAACGAGTCTCATGGAGAACTATTTGATATATTATCGTGCACTTGAGGAAGATACTTTTGCATATAAATGATGACTTGCTGCTCAACATGGGAATAAGAAATGAATTACCATGAATATGATCATGCTGTTTCCAACCAGGATGAAGATGTAAGCCACCAGGAAGATATAGAAAACTATGATCCTGGTCTCCCCAAGATTGCTGAGGCCCTGGATAATGAAGTAGGACAGGACTTCAGGCGGCCGGCTGCCGTTCTGAGTCATGGCTCTCTGACCGCCAGACCAGCTCACATGGACATCTAAAGAAGCGGGCACAGTGAACAATGACATTACATTCAAAACAATGTATATACCAGCAGGAAACTGTTACATGCATAATACAACTTGATTGATATTATATATATTTTTGAGTTTGGGAGTGAAATACAACTATCAGAACCCTATGCAACTGATTGGTCTTTAATTGAGTAAACATTGTTAGTAAAACTGAAATGGTGTAGTAACAGAATCATACATAGAAATGTAGTTTCAAACTGAACTCACTGTAGATATACTAGTTTATCTAGTTGGCCGGCCTATATTCAGTATTCGACTTACCAGTAGGGCTGCGTTGTACATTTTCAAACGTCATTAGGTCCATTCTACTCAGTAGACAGGTAAACACCTACAACACAAAACGTAAAACAGTCTCATCAAAAGTCACTTCATGTAAAATATAACAACTTATTTTCTTCATGCATGGAACAGGAATAACAATTACTTTAAAAAGAATAAACTCCATTCAAATACGTAAAATAAACAAGATTGCTATACATCTTAGAATACAAGTCAGGAGGCATACAATTGTATAAGGTATGTAGACAACATTGCCGGTATGTAAAGATAACTCCAACTTTATCTTTACATACATGCAATGTGGAGTAATTTAATATTATTTGTCCGTAGACCCTACCTGAGCGACCAACTGCTCTACACCTTGCAGTGCTTGGTGAAATTTCACTAGTCACAACTAGCCAAAAGAAAACTTAATCTTAAATACACATTTGGCCTTGATCAAGTCCACCTCCAAACCCCCAATCTCGTTAAATCACACCCACTATATTAGTTAATGCTAATTATACCCAGTTTGGTGAAAGAGGCTTTAGGGACCTTTTAATGACCCTGGCTACCATACAGGGAAACTAAATGGGGGAAATGTCTATTGTCATGGTAACAGTTGTTGTTTTTTCACAAAATGAATAAGTAACACAATTACAGACATGTGTTTGTGTGTGTGTGAGAGAGAGAGAGAGAGAGAGAGAGAGAGAGAGAGAGAGAGAGAGAGAGAGAGAGAGAGAGAGAGAGAGAGAGAGAGAGAGAGAGAGAGAGAGAGAGAGAGAGAGAGAGAGAGAGAGAGAGAGAGAGAGAGAGAGAGAGAGAGTGAGATTTCTTGCTTCAACTTGGGGGAAAGGCCTAAAAGTGTCCATCTTGCCAGTACATAGCGTCTCAACCACTTAATGCTAAGGCAATACTCTGAACACTCTGAATAATGTACTATTGATGACTTTGGAACTTTTAAGATTTGAATCTTTGCTAAAGCCTCATCTTTGATTGTTGAATCGTCATGGTGGTAAAATTGTGTGTGCAAAACAGCATGACAGTCCATTGGGAGGATATGGGTGCTTAATGAGCATTACCACAGCTTTTGTTCTTTCTAGAAGGAAAAGACAATTAGTTATAATAGTTTTATTATGGGGGTTATGTGATGCTTTCAATAAATGTCCTTATTGTTTGATAACCACTTTGTGTAATGCCAGTGGCACTATCCGTTAGTTATATTTTTGAAGGTTTTATTTGAGAAGAAGAAGTCATTCTTCATCCTGAGTGTGCATTGAAGCACCCCCTCCCCCCTTCCCATATGGATATCGAGAGTTGTTGCCACACCCAGTGGTGGTGGTGTCATATATATGAAAGAGGGCATTCAAATATACTACTAAAAGTTATGAGCGAAATGCACATTCACTTTTTTTAATCTGATAAGGGTTGTGGTGCCATCTCCTTTTAACCTTTTGAACCCAGCCTTGAAAAACTGTAGACTGGCCAGCTGTGTCTACACACCTTCAGGCACAAATGTCCCTCTCCATCCTATCAACAATGGGGAGTTATAAACTGCTCAATGTTTTATCCCCATTTGCTCGAGTTGGCTAAAAATACCAAAATACAAATGCATGTTCCCCTGGGTCTCGTGGTTGACATATCTTCTATCTTCGCTTACAGAAAGAGATTTTCCAAATGGTCTGTTTTTTTTACTAAGTGTTGCCTGCAAGACCTAGTTGATCAGAATGTGGTGTAAAATATAGTTTTGGAGATAGAAAGGTCTTACTGACCTAAGAATTGACAACCTTGTTCAAAGGCCTGACTGGGACCCCCACACAAACCTTCTTCATCAGGCCACGGTGTTGTCTGTGGTATAGGGTTAAGGTTTGGGTCCGCCTTTTTGCCAAGAGACCCACAATTTTCACAGAGCAATCCCAAGATGCAACCTGATTAAAGGTCTAATGAACAAGTTTACACACATACGTGAGACTGGGTTGGATATATTTGAGAGCCACCTAACCCACTGTTTCAGATGGAATTTGAACATTACAAGATTTTAATAAAAGCGTTTTGGGCTGAGACATTTAGAAAAGAGGGGGACGTGCATTATGTGCAGGACTGGTTGCATGGTGGGAGAAAGGCTACTTAATCATTTAATGTATGCTGATGACCTGGTGATCATGACCCCCAGTTCAGCTGGCCTTCAGCAGTTGCTCAGAGTGTGTTCTGATTATGGACAGCACTTTGATATTAAGTTTAATCCCAAAAAGAGTGTAGTCATGATTATGAAAATTAAGGATGCAACATTCCCTTCTTTTCTTTTGGCTGACAAGGTGCTCAATGTTCAACCCGGTATCACGCGATTGCGTGCTCCTGCGCACGAACGTTAATCTATTGAAGCGTGTTCCAGAGCACGATAGTCCGACTTTTTGCGTGTTACACAGAACAAAATGTAAACCAATGCATTCTGAATGGGAGTGTTCTAAGACAATTAACGTGCTCCACAAAACGGTACGAGAGAGAGAGAAAGAGAGAGAGGGAGGGACAGAGAGAGAGAGAGAGAGCGAGAGAGAGGCTTCAGAAAGGGTGTGCGCAGATAGTACAGTGCACCCTAGTTATGTTTATGCCAAAACCACAAATGCTATATGTATATATATATATATATATATATTGCCTAATTATATATATATATATAGCCTATATGTATAGGCTATATATATAATTAGGCTATAATTATATTATTTAGCGTGTAATGAGACAATCTATAGCCAAATTGTCGAAGATGCCCGAGAATCTTCGGGGATATCAGCATGGGAAATCGGCGAATCAGACCCATGAACCTATAAAGAAAGACGTCATCTCAAGCGGGAGAGAACATTTGCGGTGCTGGTTTGTGTCACGTAAGTACAGGGCTCTCATGTCTCATGCATTCGGCGTGAGACACACGCAATTCAACCCATGCACACGCTCGAACCTGTGCCGTGTTCCAATACCCGTACTGTCCGTACTTACTAGCCAAAATTTGAGTAAGATCCGGCGAAAAGAAGTATACTTCAAGGACCCGGATGCCGTACTCAAAACGGGCTAATCCTGAAGTGTGGATCAAAGGACACTCCCCGTACTCAACGGCAGCCATCTTAGCTACGTAGCGGAAGAGGCGGAGCCAGGCTGAGCCAAAGTCGGCGCATTTTCCACATAGCCTGCATTAATAGAGTCATTTTGTAGTTTTTATAGTTTTTATAGCTGCTAGGCGTCAAGAGTTCACCGTTCAAAGCGGGATGTTTATTGCGGGGGAGTAGCCACGGCGGCAGTCGTGATCATAATTTCCGGTTAGTGCACCACGGAGTACTCGATTTGGAACAGCACTCACATCTGAAAAAATAACGTAGTAGATAGTGCGGATAGTATACTTCCTTTATAGCCTGACGATGTCATACTCATAATTCTAGTCAGAATATGAGTCTGAGACCGAACCATTGGGCTGTGATTATAGGGCGGAACCAGGAAGGAAAATGCCTCTTCGCTCAATTGGATAGACCTAAAACCAATCAGAGCAACGTAGTATGTGACGTATGTTGTGCGACGCACATCTTTTCTCAAACTAACTCAACTGAGCGCTCTTTGGTGACGTGGTTGATTACGTTAATGTGTATCATCTGTCCATCAACGTTTAAAGCCCGCCCTTACAATTTGATTGGTCAGATCACTTTTTCGAGGCCTTGAATACCTCCCAACTAGCTCAATTCCAGACTGAATCTCCCAGACCAAAAATTTTGTGGGCGGAGTTCAGGCTGGTATCCAGGCTACTTCCTTTAAGTATACTCATGGAAGCACGGGTATGGTCTCACGAAAATACGTGACACTGTCACGTTATTTAATCTATTGAAACGTGATCAGGGACATGTAGGCCTATTTTCTAAATGTTGTATTTCAATTGGAAGTAGGCTATTTTTCGTGTCACTAAGCATGACTTCCAAACTAAGGTTCTGTCCGGGAGCGTTCTCCCTAATATCCCTTATGGAGCTCCGTACAGATCATTCATTGTTGAAAATTGTCTGTGATAACTAACAAATGACAGCTTTTGGCCACCCGTTTCTACTTAAAATTGTCTGTGATACCTAACAATATGACAGCTTTTGGCCACCAGTTTCTACTTTCACCTTTGATACTGAGAAATTGTGACAATACACGGATAGGCCTATATTAAATGCAGGTGCGCTGCTCTGTAGGCAAACCGCGAAGGAAAAAAGGGTAGCTGCTTCATCTGTTCTTTTTAGAATTCTATGTCTTGATGTTTATTTTATCTAGCCATCTATTCTCTTGTTTTTGGCTATGTGAATGAACGTCCGCGTCGATGCCTCGATCGCAAGTCCAGTGTCGCGAGCGGACGTTGCCATGACATCTAGAAATCATACCGTATTTAATGGGTTGCAGTGAGTAACATAATTCACCTACAGTATTTTGTTATGTGTTCTTTCAATTGTGTTAGGCATGTTGTTTACTGTCTTGGTGGTTCAGGGATCGATGTCCCTTTTAAGGATTACGAGCGTCTCATGACGTCAGAGCCCATGCGGGATTTGTTTACCTTCAGCACGTTTTGATTTCTCACTTATGGCAATTTCCACAGGGTTATCATTAATTTTGATGTTTAGGGGTTGTTTATAACTCGTGAATAATATTGTTTAGACCACGGTCTGGGGGAATACTCTGATTCTGATTGGCTGCAGTGCGTGCATTAACTCCTGATAAAGCCCTACAGACACCTGCTAAGTAGTTCCAGTCAGTGTTTAGATTCTCTGCCCGAGCCAGATTTATTTCATACCATCGTTTCGTTGATATGCATTATTGAAAAGTTTCAAGCATATGGATTTAATGCAATGTCCACAAACAGTTCAAAATGGTACCATGAAATGTCTTGTTTATTGTATTAACCAGTTCATTTCTCTTTTGTGAAAGTCACCAAAAGTCGAAAAAAGTTAAACGCAAGGTCACAGGCTAACAGTGGAGCTGTGTTGGGAACCAGCAGCCAAGAGCTTCCATGGAAACTTTCTACCCATGTTAAATAGATTTAGTTGGCAGTTCCTTTTCTGCCCATTCTTTTTTAAACTTGTGAAAGTACTTTGCAGTAGCCTACTGGGAGACACCATTTCTAACGGCAATGGAGCTAGATTCTAAAAATATCAAAAGATGCCCAAAGCAAATACCTTTAACCATTGTTGTGTTTTAGCAAATTAAAACAATTTCAGTTTCATTGACCACAAATTGAGCAGAAATATTTTGCATACAAATCTTTAAATAGTTTAACCACATTAAGAAAAATACATTTGTTAATTTTTTTTATTAGTGAAGCCACAAGTTTTGCACATTATCCAAACAGAATACCTGAAATGTTGATATTTCAGCCCTTTCTGGTTAAAACGAGAAAAGGACAACCTAACAAGAGTGAAAAGTTTGGGTTAGGTGACCTATAGTTCAAAGATGTCCCTGGTCAGGTAGAATAAATAAAAGTGTATTCCCATTTGCTCCAGGACATTCGTGTAATTTACTTGTGAGCTCTCCCTCAAGCCTAGAGAGACATCAGTGTTGAACCACCAACTGAAAGGGTATTTGCCATTAGTATGAGTGACAACATTTCATGGCTATTAATTTAGTTCATTATATTTAGCCGATTTGAATAGACTTTTCTAGCAGGTGAGGCTGTCAAAGAACTAAATATGGAGCAACTACAAAAAGTAAATTTGCAGCATGACCAAATTATACAAAAAGTATAGGAACTCAGATATGTTTTAGAAGTCTCTTGATAGGCAGGGAATAATTGTCTTCGTCACCCTGTAGTCATGCCCATTGGCGGTTCTACATGGAATTACACCCCGGGCGAGACCCCTACGGGCTGCAGTCTTGGATTTTATAGTTCTATATGAATAGATTCAATTTACTAAACTATTAATCATGCTTCAGAAGAATTAACCTTTCTTGGATGGCAGATCTACCACAAGCCTCCATTGCCACAACCTCCAGATGGCTTACGACCTACGGCAACTCCTCGACTACTGCAAGCCAACAAATTGGCTCTTGCACACCAGACACGCATTTTGCTTTATTTTAGGTTTTCAAGCATCTTAAAATACCCAAATCATCGCTCCAATACACAAGTCAGCTAATGGCCTACAAGGAAATGCTGAAGCTAGTGTTAGTGATGGCGATAGAAATGGACAAGCTTGCGTGTACAAATATGCAACTAGAATTGCAAGGTTCACAGCCCAGTTGCATAAGTGGTCACAACCGTTGGATTGTAAGCAAAGGTAAAAAAAAAACTAGAACTGCAAGCAGTTATGCAGGGGTCCAAGAAGTGTGCATTTCGCCAGCACAACGCGACAAGGAATGTGCGTTTCGCCGGCACAAAGCGAAGCATGTGTTCAAAACGCTACCCTGAACCTGTGGATACAAAGGATTTGACTGTGGTAGGAGTAGCGAGAAGTCAGTGTAGCGCGGCGAAAGATTTTGTAGAAGATATACAATTTCCTCATTTATTGCGCCCCCTAATGGTGAAATTTTCCGAAATTTTTATCGAACGACATTAAGGTTAGCACCAACATGTGTGTAAAATGTGGACTCGATCCGATGTCTAATTTTGGATTTTTTTGAATTTTTGCTATTCCACGTCTAATTTAGCTAATAAACCAATATTCAAAACGCTACCGTTTCGTTATCGAAGGACGGATCAAAAAAGTGTTTCATGCATTATTTGCGTGTGCGTCAGAAGATGTCGTGTGCAAAGTTTGGTGTCGATTGGTCAAGAAATGTGGGAGGAGTAGGGAAAAAACAGTTTTGCGGTTTTCGCGATTTTGCGAAAAAAAATTCTAGACGCAAATGGGCGTGGCCTAGGCCAAAAGATGCAGCAGACTCCAGTGAATATGTGGGTACAAGTTTTTGACTGTGGGAGGTTCGGTGTGGGAGTTATAGCCCCAAACGCATCTTTCCTTGGTATAGCGCCACCTAGTGGCCGGCGTGTCTGGATTTGGTCGTCTGCTTAGAACTCAGGGCCCTGGATCTAGTCATGCAATTGGCGTGTCGGCACCATTTACGGTTTGGGCTGTGGGCACACTTTTAGGATTAGCATGTCGGAATAATAATAATCCTTACAAAAACAATAGGGATCCAACCTGTTGGCTTGGACCCCTAATAAAAAACTTCCCACAAACTAGTCAACATGGTGTAGCAGGTAGGCAAACACAGAGGACCCAGCAGACGAAGGAGAGAGAGAGCAGTCACAGCTGTCACATCTGTTGCCTGAAGATTCTTTGTTTGTCTCCAACAAAACCTTCCAAACCTTCAATGATAGCCTGTACAAAACGACCCTGGAATAGTCAAATGCAGCTTTACTGCGGATGAATTAAGCCAAATTGCATAAACATCCAATGGTACAGTATACAAATGCAATCAAGGTTGCACTCACACTAGGCCATCTGGCCGTGTCCGTCGCAACTGTGGCCTGGCCACGGTAGGCTCTTGTACATACACCATCACGTCGCTAGCATCCAAACAATTCTACCAAACCTTAACCAACTAGTGAAAAATGGAACAAAACTTTAGCACACACCCAGTGACTAATCACCGTGTCCAGGGGTGTTCCAACGTGGTTTACCAGAGGGCCTTGTGGACTTAAAGTAAGCTACACATTTGACAGAGACAGCACGGAATGATGTTAAACTAAGCTAATCTACAGGTTACTAGTGCTAGTGCAATTACATGAGCATTTTGCACAATATTTGTACTCCAATGCTACGTAAAGCAGGCTTCTTCAGAAACCCGTAGCCTGCTACATTGAGGGCAACTGTAACAAATCCTGACCAAGACCGAAAGATGGCTCTGGAAGCCACTACGGCCCACGCAGCAGATTACTGCGTGGACCGTGGTGGCTTCCAGATCAACCCTTCGGTGGACCATTCATACACATGTATTCCGAGGACGTTTTGAAGACACTGGAGTCCCATGGCACTAGATTCCTTTGAAGACTAAGTTGGTATGGGGGGGCCCAAAGGGGGCCCCCCCATAGATCTTGTCAGTCATCTAACACCTGTTAAGAAAAACACACACCACAAGATACAAATCAGCAAAGCTAGGTTAACAAACAGCGGCGACATGCATGTCAAGGTGCAAAGAGCAGGGATACTGATGGCTTGTGTCTGAGGAGACAGCCCAAAAACGTCAACAATTAATAAAGGAAAATAACTTTTACTCACTGCGGTGGTCTGTTTCGAAGTGCCATGTTGGTAGCAATATTTGTCTGGGCTGTTCAGTCAAATGCCCACAAAAACAAACACGCAACAACGCATGCTTTCAGTTTGTATAAATTGACAATAGTGATCTGCAATCTAGATCGAAAACTTTCAACCCTCACTAAACTCAACCTCGATTGACACAGGCCGATGCAAAAAGTAAACCAAACCCATTGTGTTCACCTTTAATAAAGGGGTGCGTGGCAGGTGATCTCAATTAAGAGCTAATCAGAAAGAACACACTGATCTGCCATGAGTGAGACGTTCAAAACGAGGACGAGGATTTAACGGAATTGTTACCATTCAAATTCAAATTTCTTTATTATTGGATAGGGTATGATATCAATGATTTGGGCTTTGAGTAGGCCTATATTTCTTAAATATATTTCTTAAATTTTTTCACCCCTTCGCCTTTTGAATATGAAATCTATAATCTCAGCCTCTCTATAATTTGCCCAACACATATTTTATTGTTCAAATAAAATCCCATCCTTATTTATTCATATTGAATCTTTACTGTCTTTCATTGTACAACACAATCATCTAATAATTATTCATAACGCTCTTCCATCTCCTTGGCTGCATTAAGACGAGGCTCGGGTCAGAGCAAAGATCGGGATCCACACATGATAAGGGATAAAGTTATTTATTAGAATAAAGTAAGTATCATGAAATCTGTAAAGGGATTAGTGTAGCGTATGGAAGATTAGAAAATGTGCGATTATATGGTTTGGACAGAAAACCAGTACCAAAATCACAAGGACCGACCGAGCCCGAACGGAGGAAACTTACCCAGACAGACAAAACAAATACTGGGAACAACAAACCATCTTTACCATGTTGGAAATACCCAAACAAAATGCAACAAACCAAACCTGAACAGCAAACCAACATATGTGACCAACCAACTGAACTACTGACCAAACACACAATTCTTTCGATTAGCCTATGTATATGGGCAGTGGAAAGTGTGCTGTGGGGATGTTGAATAGTGTTAACATAAAACAAAACATGGAACCAATCCAAAGGTCCAAAATATGAGGGGCCGTTTAGGACATAACTAATTGAGACACTCTCACACACATACCTATGAAACACTCTTACACTCACTACTGAAACACTCACACATACATACATACTCTTCTGAAACACTTACACATACATATGAGAAACACACACGCATACATACATACCTCTGTGGCATATACACATACATATGAAATGCTTACATTCATGCAAGTGAAACATTTATACGTATCAACTGAAACACTCATGCAAGCACATATTTGTATAAATGTTTCAAATGTATGAATACGTTTTTCAGTTATATGTATGTATGCTCTTACATGAGGATGTGCAAGCGTTTCACATGTAGTATTCATACCAGTAATTTCAGTAGGGACGGTGAGAGCGTTTCAATAGTAAATGTAAGAGTGTTTCATAGGTATGTGTGCATGAAATTCCAAGGTCAAGGTCGGCATTTAAACCGGAAGGCGGGAACAAAGAGTGCCGGTTTCTAAGCCAACGGTGAAGAGCGTGACATTTCAGCCAATCTAAGCCAACGGTGAAGAGCGTGACTGAAATGTCACACTCTTCACCGTTGGCTTAGAAACCGGCACTCTTTGTTCCCGCCTTCCGGTTTAAATGCCGACCTTGACCTTGGAATTTCATGCACACATACCTATGAAACACTCTTACATTCACTATTGAAACGCTCTCACCGTCACTACTGAAACACTCACACATACATACATACTCTTCTGAAACGCTTGCACATCCTCATGTAAGAGCATACATACATATAACTGAAAAACGTATTCATACATTTGAAACATTTATACAAATATGTGCTTGCATGAGTTTTTCAGATAGATACGTATAAATGTTTCACTTGTATGAATGTGAGCATTTCATATGTATGTGTATATGCCACAGAGGTATGTATGTATGCGTGTGTGTTTCTCATATGTAGGCTATGGCCCATTCTCATTCCTTTGCTACATAGAAAATCTCAACCCTAGCCCTCGCTGTTGCGCGTTCACGCGCCGTGGAGTCATGTCCCAATACTGTTTAAATGTAGCTTAAGGGGTAGGGGGGGAGGGCTAACATCCCCTCAAAATTGAGATTTTCGATGGGCACCCTCAAAGCGATTCAGTTCTGACTTGCTCCCACAATACCTTGCGAGAAAACGGAAAATCAAGAAATATCCTAGACAAGATGGAGGACGAAAAGATGCGACAGGATTGGAAAAACACAAATGTAAGTATTTTCTCTGTAATTAACTAGTAATTATTTTTATTAATTATACTCTGCAGCCCGGCCGCGGGCTTCGAAGCCCGGCCAAGGACTCTCGGAAGATCGCGAAAGTCTGTGGCCGATTTTCGCGGAAGATCGCGAAACTCCCCGGCCGACTTTCGCAGGCCGCCCGACCCCGGTTCTCGGCCGGGATGCATGCCCGATCACGGGCTCTGCATCCCGGCCGTCGACCGGGCTGCAGACCGGGCTGCAGACCGGGCTGCAGACCGGGCTGCAGACCGGGCTGCAGACCGGGCTGCAGACCGGGCTGCAGACCGGGCTGCAGACCGGGCTGCAGACCGGGCTGCAGACCGGGCTGGATATCATGTCGTATGATATCCAGATCTTCCATGTTCTAGTGACTCCAGGTTAAAAATAAGCTTTACTATACTAATATATTAGATTAGATTAGATTAGATTAGATTAGATTAGATTAGGCTTTATTGATCCTTTTGGGATAATTCCCTCAAGGAAATTGATTGTCCAGTAGCTTACAGAAAGAAACACAACACAATATTAAATTATATACAATATAAGATAAACAATACACTCTAAGATAACTATAAAAAGTAAAATAAAAAGTAAACAGTAAACAATAATTATAATATAATATAAGATAAACAATAAACTCTTAACTAACTATAAAAAGTGAACAAAAAACAGTAAACAGTAAACAATAAACTCTTATCAAATATAGAAAGTCATTTTAGTAATATTATTAGTTATTAATTATTAATATTCTATAAGTGATATTATATATACTAATATATATATATTAGTAATATTCTATAAGTATTATTATACTAATATATTACATTATATTAGTAATATTACATAGTTAATCAATGTATTTTTTGGCAGTACTATATTGTGTACATAGCTATTTTATATTGTACATAACATATGGCCATATCAACCAGTTCTGGCATATAATTTCTGTTTCCTTCTTATTCGTTTTCTTTCAGGACTTCGTTGAGTCCACTGCCACCAGCCCCCCCCACCTCTCCCTCATGCTCCTCCATCCCAGGCACCTCTTCCACCACCCCAGACACCCCTTCCAAGAGGAGAGTGCCAGGGGGCAGGCGAGGCATGAGGAGAGCGAGGCAAAGTTGGCGGAATGGTGGAGAAGATGTGATTCTCCACCATTCTCTCAAAAGCTGAGAGTGTGTGTGTCTGTGTGTGTGTGTATTTTTTAGGTGTGCGTGTGTGTGTATTTTTAGATGTGTGGTTCAGTGTTTCTTATTTAAATAAAGTGTTTCTTCTAAAGTGTTCTTGTTCTTAACCGATTATTATCTAAGGGTGCACTCACACTAGGCCATCTGTCCGTGGCCGTGGCCGTTTTAGCACCTAACCGTGCTCAAATCTGCCAGTGTGAGTGTGGCCAGTCTGGCTAATACCACAGTATTATTATTTTTTACTTTATTTAAACATGCCAATTACAAAATATAAATACCATTTCAGGTTAAACATCTTTACAATGGGTCTTGCTCGTTGCCCGAGACAATGGCAGCCAGTCTGTCTCTTGTAACATTACCAGGGGTCTGGTTATCTGCTAGGGGGCACGGGGAGGCCATGATGACGTCACAGGGTAGGGTTGTCCCATTTGGTAGGGGACCGTTAAGGGGTAGCAATGAGGGGTAGCAATGAGATTGAGCAATGAGGGTTAGGGTTGAGATGTAGGGTTGAGACAGAGCAAATGAATGAGATTGGGCCTATGTGTGAGTGTTTCAGAAGAGTATGTATGTATGCGTGAGTGTTTCAGTAGTGAGTGTGTGAGCGTTTCAGTAGTGAGTGTAAGTGTTTCATAGGTATGTGTGTGAGAGTGTCTCAATTAGTTATGTCCTAAACGGCCCCTCATACCAAAACCTTAAGGAACCACCCTAAACAGAACCCAAGCCCACCTGGGCCCCGTTTCCCGAAAGCGTCGTTAGCCTAAGTGGATCGTGAAGTGCGTCGAAAGGGCATCGTAGAGTTTTCACCGCGTTTCCCGAAAGCATCGTTGGGAACGAACGTCATGAAAACGCTCGTAGCTAACGAGTACTCCAGGGGTGCTCGTAGGTACTCGTAGGACGCTAAGAGCATCGTCAGCTATAGCCTCAGTGGCGTCACCATCGGACATTCCGTCTATTGGATGCGTTTTATTAAAACGCATTGCGCCTTTATGTTCTTAGTTTGGTAATTAATAAAGATTATTAATTAATTTATTAATAAAGATGTTAAAATGGCCAAAATAAAACGGGACAGTCCAGAAAATGTTTGCGCAGGCAGGGCACTCAAAATGTGTGAGAGAAAGTGGGGGGATTTGTGCAGACTGACATAGGCTACTCATAAAACGTAGCATAAAATAATGTAACAAATAAAATAAGATAAAAAAAAATTAAAAAAATTAAAAATAAAGAAATAAAATAAATTATAAAAAACAAGCAAAGGAGCAGGCAAAAGGCTGGGATATGGTGGGGATTGGTCACGTTGACGGGAATGTTTAGTGACATGTGGGAGGGTGGAGGGGGTTAAAAAAAAGTCTCAATCACTCTTCGACGCGCATGAAAACCAGCCGCGTAGTTATGAGGGAGGCCGTCCTCACACCGATCTTCCTCGTCGTCATCGTCCTCAGCGTCCTCCGGTTCAAGCAATGCCACCCCAGCCTTACGCCTCGTTTCCACATACGTACATTCTCGTATTCGATCCAACCGTCTCCGACCGAAAGTCCATTAATTCCTATGTGATTCTCCGTAATGTCCGTTTTTCCTCCGAGACTCCTCCCCTCCGTAAAATTTCTGTCCGGTATGTCCGTAATATACGTTCAAAAAATTTAACTTTCGCCGTCGTTTTACGGAGATACCGTATGAAAGTTTTTATGTTTTTCACAAAACTTGTAGGCTAAGTACCTTGCAGGCCAAACTCCTCAGCGATCTCTTTCCAAGCCTGTTGGTTTTGTTTTTATCTCTGTATATGTCGATCCTCATTGCAGCGATGTCGATCGCTGCAATGTTGTGCAACATAGCCGTCACACATATCACGGCGCATGACTTGGCCGGCGAAAACTGGAGCCCTCCGCCTGACTTGTGAAGGCATCTAAAGCGCAACTTCCACCTCCCGATCGTGCGCTCAACGATGCACCGTTGTATTCCTCATCAATACATACCTTACCCTATTTCCCATAACACAAAGCTTATTTTCTCAAAATACCTACCCTTTGATTTTATGTATATTTTTTAACGTTAAAAAAATTGTATAAAATCAAAAGGTGGGTTTTTGGAAAAAATAAGCTTTGTGTTATGTGTGGGGCAGTTAGATGGGTTCATCACACTTGTTTTGATATGGGTAGGTCAAAAGGTCAAGCCGCATAATAGATTTATAGCCTTTTTTAACATTAAAAAAATTGTATAAAATCAAAAGGTGGGTTTTTGGAAAAAAGAAGCTTTGTGTTATGTGTGGGGCAGTTAGCTGAGTTCACCAGATGTGTTTTGATATGGGTAGGTCAAAAGGTCAAGCCGCATAATAGATTTATAGCCTTTTTTAACATTAAAAAAATTGTATAAAATCAAAAGGTGGGTTTTTTGAAAAAATAAGCTTTGTGTTATGTGTGGGGCAGTTAGATGGGTTCATCACACGTGTTTTGATATGGGTAGGTCAAAAGGTCAAGCCGCATAATAGATTTATAGCTTTTTCTGAGTAAAAAATATATTTAAAATCAATGGGTAGGTATTTTGAGAAAATAAGCTTTGTGTTATGTGTGGGGCAGTTAGATGGGTTCACCAGATGTGTTTTGATATGGGTAGGTCAAAAGGTCAAGCCGCATAATAGATTTATAGATTTTTCTGAGAGTAAAAAAAATATATAAAATCAAAGGGTAAGTTTTTTGAGAAAATAAGCTTTGTGTTATGTGTGGGGCAGTTAGATGGGTTCACCAGATGTGTTTTGATATGGGTAGGTCAAAAGGTCAAGCCGCATAATAGATTTATAGCCTTTTTTAACATTAAAAAAATTGTATAAAATCAAAAGGTGGGTTTTTGGAAAAAATAAGTTTTGTGTTATGTGTGGGGCAGTTAGATGGGTTCATCATACTTGTTTTGATATGGGTAGGTCAAAAGGTCAAGCCGCATAATAGATTTATAGCCTTTTTTAACATAAAAAAAATAGTGTAAAATCAAAAGGTGGGTTTTTGGAAAAAATAAGCTTTGTGTTATGTGTGGGGAAGTTAGCTGATTACAGCAGATGTGTTTTGATATGGGTAGGTCAAAAGGTCAAGCCGCATAATAGATTTATAGCCTTTTCTAACATTAAAAAAATTGTATAAAATCAAAAGGTGGGTTTTTGGAAAAAATAAGCTTTGTGTTATGTGTGGGGCAGTTAGCTGAGTTCACCAGATGTGTTTTGATATGGGTAGGTCAAAAGGTCAAGCCGCATAATAGATTTATAGCCTTTTTTAACATTAAAAAAATTGTATAAAATCAAAAGGTGGGTTTTTGGAAAAAATAAGCTTTGTGTTATGTGTGGGGCAGTTAGCTGAGTTCACCAGATGTGTTTTGATATGGGTAGGTCAAAAGGTCAAGCCGCATAATAGATTTATAGCCTTTTTTAACATTAACATTTTTTTATAAAATCAAAAGGTGGGTTTTTGGAAAAAATAAGCTTTGTGTTATGTGTGGGGCAGTTAGCTGAGTTCACCAGATGTGTTTTGATATGGGTAGGTCAAAAGGTCAAGCCGCATAATAGATTTATAGCCTTTTTTAACATTAAAAAAATTGTATAAAATCAAAAGGTGGGTTTTTGGAAAAAAGAAGCTTTGTGTTATGTGTGGGGCAGTTAGCTGAGTTCACCAGATGTGTTTTGATATGGGTAGGTCAAAAGGTCAAGCCGCATAATAGATTTATAGCCTTTTTTAACATTAAAAAAATTGTATAAAATCAAAAGGTGGGTTTTTGGAAAAAATAAGCTTTGTGTTATGTGTGGGGCAGTTAGATGGGTTCATCACACGTGTTTTGATATGGGTAGGTCAAAAGGTCAAGCCGCATAATAGATTTATAGCCTTTTTTAACATTAAAAAAATTGTATAAAATCAAAAGGTGGGTTTTTGGAAAAAATAAGTTTTGTGTTATGTGTGGGGCAGTTAGATGGGTTCATCATACTTGTTTTGATATGGGTAGGTCAAAAGGTCAAGCCGCATAATAGATTTATAGCCTTTTTTAACATAAAAAAAATAGTGTAAAATCAAAAGGTGGGTTTTTGGAAAAAATAAGCTTTGTGTTATGTGTGGGGAAGTTAGCTAATTACAGCAGATGTGTTTTGATATGGGTAGGTCAAAAGGTCAAGCCGCATAATAGATTTATAGCCTTTTTTAACATTAAAAAAATTGTATAAAATCAAAAGGTGGGTTTTTGGAAAAAATAAGCTTTGTGTTATGTGTGGGGCAGTTAGCTGAGTTCACCAGATGTGTTTTGATATGGGTAGGTCAAAAGGTCAAGCCGCATAATAGATTTATAGCCTTTTTTAACATTAAAAAAATTGTATAAAATCAAAAGGTGGGTTTTTGGAAAAAATAAGCTTTGTGTTATGTGTGGGGCAGTTAGCTGAGTTCACCAGATGTGTTTTGATATGGGTAGGTCAAAAGGTCAAGCCGCATAATAGATTTATAGCCTTTTTTAACATTAACATTTTTTTATAAAATCAAAAGGTGGGTTTTTGGAAAAAATAAGCTTTGTGTTATGTGTGGGGCAGTTAGCTGAGTTCACCAGATGTGTTTTGATATGGGTAGGTCAAAAGGTCAAGCCGCATAATAGATTTATAGCCTTTTTTAACATTAAAAAAATTGTATAAAATCAAAAGGTGGGTTTTTGGAAAAAAGAAGCTTTGTGTTATGTGTGGGGCAGTTAGCTGAGTTCACCAGATGTGTTTTGATATGGGTAGGTCAAAAGGTCAAGCCGCATAATAGATTTATAGCCTTTTTTAACATTAAAAAAATTGTATAAAATCAAAAGGTGGGTTTTTTGAAAAAATAAGCTTTGTGTTATGTGTGGGGCAGTTAGATGGGTTCATCACACGTGTTTTGATATGGGTAGGTCAAAAGGTCAAGCCGCATAATAGATTTATAGCCTTTTTTAACATTACATTTTTTTATAAAATCAAATGGTGTTTTTTTTTTAAAGAAATAAGCTTTGTTTTACATAGGTAGGCCTTGTATTAACACATCTAAGTTGGTTTGACACAAATTCGTCCATCGAAGCCAGTGCTGAATAGATTTTTCGAATGTGTCGAATATCCAACGTCCAATATAAAACTAACTTTACCACGGTGATTTGCAGTCTTCTTTTTCTTTCAGTTCACGCTATTCCTGAAAAGCTTGCCCAAAGTTTACTTGTGTCTGGCCTCTCTGTCGGTCAGTCTCCCTTTTCTCTTCTTCTGTTCCTCCGACATTGGGTTTCTCTGTCTCTTTTTAGTCGGCTGATCTATGATGAATATAACAATCCCTTAGTGTTTGTGTTTATATCGAGCCGGTTCCGTGTTTGGGGGTCTGTGCCGTAAAGCACCAACGCCCGGAGTTCAGAACTTTCAACGCGTGACGCTTAGCGACGATAGCCAATCAGCGTGGAGCTTGACCCGACGTCACTGACAGAGAGTAGTGACCCTTGCACAGAAGGATACGGCCGACATCTTTCTTTATTCTGGGTGGAAATAGTAACATAGTTACGCCATTAAATGCGTTTATGGAAACATTTTTAGCGAGAAATGTGCATTTTACTTTCATAATGTTCGCTCGGTGAATGTGAAGGATGTTTGGTTTGATAGTTATGACGAAGAGTGAACGCTCCGTTCACTTGCATGGACAGAGTCTCTGGTTGCTAAGCAACCTCAACGTCTTGGCGGACTATTTCTCTGCTGATCAACACTACGAATGCTGGAAACACACCAGACACACCATGTGAAGTTATTTAACCCGATTATCGTTATTTAGCCCAAGTGAAGGAGTTGAAGTACCTCGGGGTCTTGTTCGCGAGTGAGGGTACTATGGAGCGTGAGATTGGCCGGAGAATCGGAGCAGCGGGGGCGGTATTGCGTTCGCTTTACCGCACCGTTGTTACGAAAAGAGAGCTGAGCCGCAAGGCAAAGCTCTCGATCTACCGGTCGATCTTCGTTCCTATCCTCACCTATGGTCATGAGGGTTGGGTGATGGCCGAAAGGACGAGATCGCGGGTACAAGCGGCCGAGATGAGTTTTCTCAGAAGGGTGGCTGGCGTCTCGGGATAAGGTGAGAAGCTCAGTCATCCGTGAGGAACTCGGATTAGAGCCGCTGCTCCTTTACTTAGAAAGGAGTCAGCTGAGGTGGTTCGGGCATCTGGCAAGGATGCCCACTGGGCGCCTCCATTGGGAGGTGTTTCAGGCACGTCCAGTGGGGAGGAGACCTCGGGGAAGACCCTGGACTAGGTGGAGACCTCGGGGAAGACCCTGGACTAGGTGGATAGATTATATCTCAACACTGGCCTAGGAATGCCTCGGGATCCCCCCGTCAGAGCTGGTCAATGTGGCCCGGGAAAGGGAAGTCTGGAGCCCCCTGCTTGAGCTGCTCCCCCCGCGACCCGACCCCGGATAAACAGATAACGATGAGATGAGATTGTTATTTATATCCGAGATTATTTAATCTAACCCGATCTAAACTCTATCATGCACCCAAACACGGCGGCGTTTGGATTTCCTACCTCGGACTCTAGCGCAGCCACAGGCGCGTTGGGCGCGTTGAACCATTTTTGTGACACACAATGATCAAGCGTCAGGTTAGGCGCGTTAGCGTTATCCAACGCGAGTAACGCGGTTGGTGTGGCCGTACCATTAGTCGATTGATCCATGATGAATGCAACAATTGCCTCGCAACTGGCTGTTTATATCTAGCCGGTGCCATGTTTGGGTGTGTGTCTGTGCCGTAAAGCATTTTCGAAACTACAATCTGACTACATTTTCGAGGATACTTCCGTTGCGTCACATCCGGATTGTGTCGGTCCGAACAGAGCAAGTTGCATGTGCGCTTTTTCACTGGAGAGGCGACATGGGTAAATGACACACCCACCAATCGACCCAGAAATGGATGCAGAACCATCAGCATAACTCTCAACCTGCATACTTAATGTAATTTTGGCTAAAAAAGTTGCATAGTGGGCCTTTAAGAGGAGTTTCGGGAAACGCGACAAAGAAATTATCGATGGATCGCAAGATCCATCGGGAGAATGATCGTACGAGCGAAGATCCATCGGTATCGGGAAACGGGGCCCTGCCTCTGTGGAAAGAGAGAGAGACTGGCTAAAGCCTGCGTGGCAGACCTGCACAGGTGCACCTCATCAGCTGACAAGCCTCTCAGCCCCGCCCACTGGCTACCTGTAGCAGGTAGGCAAACACAGAGGACCCAGCAGACGAAGGAGAGAGAGAGCAGTCACAGCTGTAACATCTGTTGCCTGAAGATTCTTTGTTTGTCTCCAACAAAACCTTCCAAACAGATGAATCATTGGCTCATCCCAGAAGTGTCAAATTACTTTTGTGTGTCAAAATGGGCAGGGTGGTCGTGGACTCCTGAAAAATACTATGGTTGTTTTGAATGTAGAATAAAATGCCATTGTTCATTTTAAAAAAAAAGGGAAGACTTTCACAATGTAGGATTCTGGGAATGCAGTGATGGAATCCCGATAACACCTGTTCCCTAATAAATGGGCTCAAGATTCTGAGTCTGCCTGCAAGAGGTTGTGTGTGTGTGTGTGTATGTGTGTGTGTGTGTGTGTGTGTGTGTGGTTGCAACCCGGTATCACGCGATTGCGTGCTCCTGCGCACGAACGTTAATCTATTGAAGCGTGTTCCAGAGCACGATAGTCCGACTTTTTGCGTGTTACACAGAACGAAATGTAAACCAATGCATTCTGAATGGGAGTGTTCTAAGACAATTTTATCTGTACGGAGCTCCATAAGGGACATTAGGGAGAACGCTCCCGGACAGAACCTTAGTTTGGAAGTCATGCTTAGTGACACGACAAATAGCCTACTTCCAATTGAAATACAAAATTTAGAAAATAGGCCTACGTGTCCCTGATCACGTTTCAATAGATTAAATAACGTGACAGTGTCACGTATTTCCGTGAGACCATACCCGTACTTCCATGAGTATACTTAAAGGAAGTATACTATCTGCACTATCTACTACGTTATTTTTTCAGATGTGAGTGCTGTTCCAAATCGAGTAGCCTACTCCGTGGTGCACTAACCGGAAATTACGATCACGACTGCCGCCGTGGCTCCTCCCCCGCAATAAACATCCCGCTTTGAACGGTGAACTCTTTACACCTAGCAGCTATAAAAACTACAAAATGACTCTATTAATGCAGGCTATGTGGAAAATGCGCCGACTTTGGCTCAGCCTGGCTCCGCCTCTTCCGCTACGTAGCTAAGATGGCTGCCGTTGAGTACCATAGACATCTTATAGATAGACGGAGCATTGGCTGCTGGGACGCGAGAAATACGGCCGCCATCTTGGAGTGGTCAACCGGGAGCAGCAACAGCAGCATAAACAGGATGCCGGGCTGTTGTTCAGCGTATTCCTGCTCAAATCGGCGGACAATCCATAATAGGAATCGGGGGATTACTTTTCACAAGCAAGATTTAACATTACCGTACTATTGGTAGAATTAGTATTGAATAATAAAACACGCCAAACCATGTGGCCTTTATCATAGCTACACGTATGACAAAAAAACGCATGAAAATCAGTGGTATTCAGTGAGGTATGATTAATTAAATGCGCTGACAGTTCATTGCTCCAGCCAAACGGATTACACTGAGTGGAGCGGATGACCACTCCAAGATGGCGGCCCCGCGTCTCGTCAGTGCCAGTAGGCGGTAGCATTCGATGCTCCGTCTGTCATATAAGATGTCTATGTTGAGTACCCCTATATGATGTCTATGTTGAGTACGGGGAGTGTCCTTCGATCCACACTTCAGGATTAGCCCGTTTTGAGTACGGCATCCGGGTCCTTGAAGTATACTTCTTTTCGCCGGATCTGAATTGGAACGTACTGCGTACTCAAATTTTGGCTAGTAAGTACGGACAGTACGGGTATTGGAACACGGCACAGGTTCGAGCGTGTGCATGGGTTGAATTGCGTGTGTCTCACACCGAATGCATGAGACATGAGAGCCCTGTACTTACGTGACACAAACCAGCACCGCAAACGTTCCCTCCCGCTTGAGATGACGTCTTTCTTTATTGGTTCATGGGTCTGATTCGCCGATTTCCCATGCTGATATCCCCGGAGATTCTCGGGCATCTTCGACAATTTGGCTATAGATTGTCTCATTACACGCTAAATAATATAATTATAGCCTAATTATATATAGCCTATACATATATATAGGCAATATATATAATTAGGCAATATATATATATATATATTGTGGCATCCCGCCACGGAGACCTCAGCCTGGACGGGCCCGGGGTAACGTAAAGGACTGGATATACCACCCCCACCCACCAGCCGGCGACGGGGAGCAGCCCTTCTGGATCCCCAATCAGGGTGATTGGGGGACACCTGGCCGAAAGCTGAGGAGCCATTTTAAAAGGAGGCACAGCACAGCACAGCAGGGGTCGGGAGCAGGAAGGAAGAGCTCGTGGCAGCGAGAGAGCCTAGAGGCCCACGGAGGCCCTGGAGACCGAGTCTCCTTCATTGTTTGATTGTTTCAGTTGACTGTTAAATAAATGCCTGCCATGGCTAAAAACACAAGGCCAAGCGAGTTTTGTCCGTGGAACCCGGTTCAACCGAGGCCCGGGATACCACAATATATATATATATATATATATATAGCATTTGTGGTTTTGGTATAAACATAACTAGGGTGCACTGCACTATCTGCGCACACCCTTTCTGAAGCCTCTCTCTCTCTGTCCCTCCCTCTCTCTCTTTCTCTCTCTCTCGTACCCTTTAGTTAATTGTCTTAGAACACTCCCATTCAGAATGCATTGGTTTACATTTCGTTCTGTGTAACACGCAAAAAGTCGGACTATCGTGCTCTGGAACACGCTTCAATAGATTAACGTTCGTGCGCAGGAGCACGCAATCGCGTGATACCGGGTTGCAATGTTGTAGATAAGGTCAGATATCTGGGTCACATCATAAGGGACGACCTTAGTGATGATGATGATGATGTTCAGAGACAATACTGTTAATTATATGCACAAGCTAACATGTTGTCACAATAATTTCATATGTGTACTGATGATGTTAAGATTGCCCTTTTAAAACTTATTTTACTCCACTGTATACTGCCCACTTGTGGTGCAGATACAGTAAAAGTAAATCGAACAAATTGAGAGTGGCGTATAATGATGCTCTTAGAATTCTGCTGAGGCTACCAAGGTGCACAAGTGCCAGTCAACGGTTTGTAAACAGTGGTGTTCCCACTTTAAATGCATTGCTCAGGAATCTGATGTACAGTTTTATGATGAGATCGATGGACTCAAAAAATGAAATTATAATGACTTTAACCATGCCTAAGATAAGCAGCATCAGATACACTTCCAGTCTCTGGAAGCATTGGAGAGAGTGTCTGTATGTTTTTTAGTTGTGTTTCTTATTTGTTTGTTGTTGTTGTTGTTTTTTTCTATTTTTAGTTTGTCTTTTGTATTGTCTTGTATATGGACCTATATAAGTCTGCAATAAAGATAAAGAAGATCTTATCTTCATGGTCCCACTCCGACTTTAAGGAACTTCATTTAGTACCGTACTTGTGTAACTGTTATATGTTGTATATGAAATGTGCCACACATCGTAGCGTTATAGTATAGGTTTCCGGGGAGCCAAACCCGAACTCGGACATGGACATTTAATAAATCGCAGCTCAGACGGAGCTTCACAGTAATCTGTTACCCATCGTAGAGTGTGACCCCAGTGGTCGCTGTTGCATATTTTCTGCAAAATATATGAGCGTAGACGGGCATAAGTCTATGCTTTGAGTTTGTTGCAAGTGTGCAGAGTGCAAAGATGCTGACATAAATATGGAATGATTAACAGGTTATTTTATCTAAATAAGGTTGGTTGACATGACAGTATACGCATGTATACAATATACAATTAATAAACAGCATGCTTTGTTTCATATTTTTCAATGATATGTTAAAAATTGTGTTTAAACGGTAGGGTTGGGGCTAACCCTAACCCTACAACATATATAAGTTTGAATTTGTGTGTACCGTTTGCTGATGGTGTTATAATTATTTGCATGGGGACTGTAAATGACACTCAATGGCAGTTAAAGTGCTCACGGGACCGAAGACCTGTGGAAAGAAACCTTTCTTGTGTCTGATTATCGTGTACGGTGCTCCTGACTCAGACATTTTCTATAGTCCTGACTGTCCATTGTAGTCGGTTCCTGCATCATTGCTGGCCAAAACAGACCGTGATGGTTGTGCAGAGAACTTGATTATTGCAAATTAGAAATGAATCAGAATCTCCTGAGGAGGCTTG
>NC_044054.1:25440800-25497963 GCF_902167405.1 Gadus morhua | reverse complement strand
GACTTCCTAAACTAGTTAATCAATCCCACTTAAGGTTCTCTGAGATTATGGATCCGATAAACCTGATGGTTAACACAGCATGAAGTGCAAATAATATACTGGGACAATTATGTTGTGTTATGCATGTTTATTATATTAACAAGTTAAATACATGAGTAAAAAAATATGTAAGGTACAAATAAGGGCCCTTAGGAAGTGAGGATAGCATTCACTTTCTTATTACCGCTATTGGTATTTACAACAACAAAAACTACAACCTCACACTGATGACATTTTCTTGGACCGCAACACATTGGACAAGAATTTTCGGACCTCTGTGGACTGAAAGCCATAAATTATTGGGTTGAGGCTGCCTGGAACTATATGGAACAAGATCGATGCAATCTTTCGTTCATGTGACCACTTGGGAAAACGGTGGAGGATAATAGGTATGAAACCACTAATCACCATGAGCAAATAGAGACACAGATGAGTGCTGCAAGTCTTTAAGGCTTTACTATTCAAAGCCTTGTTCTTACTTGACAAACAGACAGCTGTGATCTTAGCATAGGTAAGGAGCACGCTGCCCAGAGATGCAACAAATAGAAGCACAGTAAATGTGAGGCCATACACGTTATTAATAAAAACACTGTCACAGGAAAGCTTAAATAAGCTAGCGTTGTCACAGTAAAAATTTTCAATGACATCCCTGCATCTGTTCAGTCGTACGGTAAGACTTATGAGAACTACCACAAAAACAAACGCAACACCCCATGCTGCAGCAGTCAGATTAATTACCATTTTGTTACTCATTATTGTGGAGTAGCGCAAGGGAACACAGATAGCCACGTATCTATCAAAGGCCATGATCATCATAATGGTGTGGGAAGTTGTGCCAAACATGTGTGTGGTAAATGCCTGGACCACACACTCGTTGTAGCTGATGAAGCGTTCAGAAGGAGGCACGAAGACGTATGCAAGCAGCCCTGGCACCATGATGGAGTTACCTAATATGTCATTGAATGGTAGGTTGCAAAAAAGGAAATACATAGGCTGGTGAAGGGTCCTTTCAAAGAACACTATTACTACCATGCCCACATTCACAAATATGATGAAAAGATAGGCGAACAGCAGGAAGATGAACGCAGGGTACATTGTGTCCTTTGTCACTTGTAACCCTTCCAAATGAAGCATGTAACTGTTGTATGTGTAGTTTTCCATTGAGCTGAAACCAAATGCAAAATATAGTTTTGGGTAGTTATTGTAGAGGTAAGACAATAATAAGACCATAATGAATATGTTTCATCACTAATTACAAGACGCCAATATTGATAATACAATTTTAATCAGAAAACGTAATTTTGCATTGATCATTATTATTTTCTATTATTTACTCAACAATAATAATAAAAATTTGCTATTTCTTTTGAATAATTAAAAAAGGCATCTTAACAATAAGTAAATATATAATATAAATAAAATTGGTATAAATATGATCGACTTGTCTACTTTTAATTCGAAATTGGTAATTCATAGTACCTCCTCTTGTTTGCCTCCCAATTACTGAAGTAATCGGTTGCAGTCACCACTTGCACACCAGGCTAACACCTGGGATACTCCCAATGTCGTCCTGTTTCTTTTTATTTATCATTAGGGGTCATTCAATCAATCTAAGGGGTTGACCTTACAAGACACCACGTGACATTATGAAAGGTAAAAAAAAGAAGCAGGGTTGCTTTAGATTAACATTCCACAGTATGCTTACTGCACATTGAATCACAGTTCCATCAAATTGGAATAAATTTTATTTGAGTAATAATCACAGTACTGTTATTGTTATTGCAGTAATAATCATTTAGACGTCATTACTGTAGACGCCTTAACTGTAACCGGCACTACATAAATACTTATTTCCTGAACATACCAATTCTTCCTCATTATTCAAGTTACCCTAGCAATGCAAACTACATAACCTGATCTCCAACCTCAACGACGTGGAAAAAGCAAAATTTTAAGGTAGTTTCGGAGATAAAATGCGCCTTGATAACACTTCTAGCAATAAATGTGCATTATATAATTTTGTTATCTTCAGTCAGTGAACGTGTAGGATGTTTAGTTTGTTTGCTAACGGAACATTTTCTATGTGTTGTTTGAATCATTGTTTTTGCATTGTGTAAGGATCTGTATCGACCTCACTCTTATGGGGTCAGAACAGTCTCATTAATAATGAATGCACAGAGAAGGATTCACAAATGTATTTTGTGATTTATATATAAATTACTCTCTTCTCACAAATACATTTCAATGCACACATAAATGGATATCGGTATGTATAAATGTAAAATAAATCCATAAACAAAAATAATTTTCACAAGCACATTTCTGATCCACACACAAATGTACCTTGTTTTAAATAAATGTAATATAAATCCATAAATATATTCATTAAAAAAATATTTGCAATTTTCATCACAATGTATTTAATTTGGATGTTGTTTCATTTATATACAAACTGTTAAAATTGTATTTACAAGACGTTTTTCATTTGTGAACTTATTTGCATTTGTGTGTGAACTGGTCTGTATTTATGTTTGGATTTTTGAGACTCTCCTGACGTCGCTAGATTCACAAATGCATTTTTTTCAACAAGGAACTCTCTGTAGCCAATCAGATGCCTCCCGCGTTTTCAGCCAATCACATGACTGCGGTTCCGACCTCTGAGTCCAGCCTCCGAGCCTCCCGGTTCCCTATGTCAAATGTCTACTCTATGGGAAAGAACATGGGTTTTTTGAATGATCGTACATAACAATCTCTAGGTGGTGAAGAAGTAAAAGCTGTGTCACTTTTAGCTACACACTTTTTCCATCTAGTTTCGACTGGGTTTTGGGATTATCGGTGCCGTTAAAGTAGTAAACGGCACCGACGCAAAAACCCAGTCACTGCAGTCATGTGACCGTCGGTCGCCCCGATCCCGTAAGCGTGGGCATTAGCACACGCGCAGACATTCAGAAGATCGGCAGGGGGCGGTAGCGCAGAGTCACGTCATATCCTCGCAGTCCTCCAACTGTAACAGAGAGGCTAGGCAGGCTGGAAGAGCAGAGTGGCCCGCCATCCCTACCATCAGGCCAGGAGGGTTTACCCTTACGCAGGCCTGACAGCCAGGATGAGCGAGAGGACGAGGCCGATGATGTGTTATCTCTCCTGGCATCACAGGCCACGGAGGACACAACAGGTGGAGCTGGCCGCGGTGGTGAACCACGTACGGACTCTAGGGGTGAGTCCACAGGGGTGGGGGAGACGCATGTTAGCTCTCTGATGTCCAGGGTGCTGAGCGCCGCTAACATCCTGGGCCTCCAGCCCCCCACACCGGACCCAGTCCCTCAGGGGGGTGTTCGGGAGGGCGTCTTGCACACTAGCCCCCCACCTTCTATTCCTGTGGCAGAGGACTACACCAGGATGCTCACGTCCAGTTGGGGCAGGGCCTCGAAGCGGCCCGGTTTAATGCAGGCTGCCGTCAGCTGGCAATGACTGTTTACCCAGCTGAAGCAGGGCTTGGGGACATGCCGCCAGTGGAGGAGTCAATTGCCTCCTGGACATCGCTGGGCCCTGCCCGGGTGTCCTCTAACCCAAGTTGCCCACGTAAGGAGTGTGCAAAGACGGACCGCCTGGTCACTCGCTCCTTTAATGCATCGGCACGAGCAGCCCGCACAGGCAACGCTCTAGCTATGACACTGGCGGCTCTGCGTAGGACGCTTGACCCGGCGGACAGAGATGCCATGGGCCTGGTGGAAGCTGCCCTATCGGCTCACTCCCAGCTTACACGTGACGTGGGAGATTCGATGGCTGCTGCAGTGTTGTGCCGTCGTCAGGTGTGGCTTGCGCAGACCACGCTGCCAGAGGCCATCAGGACGGAGCTGCTCAATCTCCCTGTGGCGCCTGGGCATGTTTTTCATCCGGAGTCCCAGGCCGTGTTGGACCGCACTGAACGTGCTGCAGCGTCTAGGGCGGCGTTCCAGCGCATATGCATTAGAATAGTGCTAGCTTCTAACCAAGCACCAAGGGGTAAGCCCAGGCAACAGCGGCCCAGCCTGTTCAGGCGGCATACCGAGGCCCAGCCCGAGATCCTCATTCCAGAGGGAGACGGGGACAGAGACCGAGTAGGGGCAAGTACGCAGGCCGCCGCGGCGGTGCTGCCTAACGGTCAGGGGCTGCCCGTCAGATGCCCTTCCCAGTTGTCTCGGATCTCCTGGGAGGGGATCGTGCCAGACCCTTGGGTCGTGGCAACAGTAGCCCGTGGGTACCGGCTACAATTTCGACGGCGGCCCCCGGCATTTTTAGGGGTCAAAGTAACGCCTGTAAGAGACTCAATTTTAAAGTCTGTGCTCGACAAGGAGGTCCAGGAGCTACTTTTAAAGGTGCCATAGCAGAGTTACCACTCGGCGCACAGCAAGTCGGGTTTTATTCCAAATATTTTATTGCGCCCAAAAAGGACGGCGGTCAGCGGCCTGTTCTCGATCTAAGGCCCCTGAATCAGTACCTCAAGGTGTTGCCATTCAAAATGGTCCACACCGCAGTGGTGACAAGGTAAATTCAGCGGGGGGAGTGGTTTACGTCTCTGGACTTAAAGGACGCCTATTTCCATGTCCCAATCTGCCTGGAACACAGGCCATACCTCCGATTTGCCTTCCAGGGCAGGGCGTTCCAGTTCCAGGTCCTCCCCTTCGGCCTCTTCCTGGCCCCAAAAGTTTTCAGCCGAGTGGTCCCCACCGCACTAGCCCCACTACAGGCACGGGGGTTGAAAATACTCCCGTACCTGGACGACTGGCTTATATGCGCCCCCTCTCGAGAGCAGGTAGTGCGCGACACCAATACGTTGCTGGCCCACATCCAGTTCTTAGGCTTCACAGTCAACTGGAAAAGGAGCAATGTGCAGCCCCGTCAACAGGCAGTGTTCCTGGAGATTCTCTTCGATTCAGCCAGTATGAAAGCGTCTCTCACTGGTCGGAGAGCGGACAGCTTGATCGAGACCCTGAGGCATTTTCGGCTGGGCAAGCTGGTTGCCGCCAACAGAGCCCAGAGACTGCTGGGCTTGATGGCTGAAGCAGCTGTAGTAGTTCCACTTGGTCTGCTGAGGTCTCTGCCCTTCCAGTGCTGGTTCAATGCTTTCCAACTCCACCCAAGAGACGACAGGCAGGTCAAGCTGCGTGTTTCTCGAGCATGCATTCGGGCCCTGCGTCCTTGGAGGTTGACTTGCCTCAGTAAGGGCTGTGCACATTCTGGGCGTAGCAAACAGTGCGGCCGACATGCTCTCCAGGACGGGACCACTCCCGGGAGAGTGGAGACAGCACACAGACGTTGTCAAACAGATCTGGATGCGCTACGAGGTTGCGCAAGTGGATCTGTTTGCGTCAGCGGAAACAACCCACTGCCCAGAGTGGTACTCTCTCAGGGGGCAGGGGGGCTGTTTGGGCCTGGATGCTCTATCACAAGAGTGGCCGACAGGCTTGTTGTACGCTTTTACTCCGATCCCTCTCATCCCTCAGGTTCTGCAGAGGATCAAGGAGGGCCAACACACAATCCTGCTGGTTGCCCCACGTTGGCCAGCGAGACCCTGGTTTTCAGATCTGCTCCAGCTACTGCAGGGTCAGCCATGGCAGTTGCCGAGCAGGGCAGACCTGCTGGCACAAGCAGGTGGGCAGATATGGTATCTGAACCCGGTCGCCCTGCGCCTTTGGGTTTGGCCAGTACAGAGCCCGTCACTGAGCGTTTAGATGCGTCTGTTCGGGAGACATTCAACAACGCTAGGGCTCCATCTACTAGAGCCAGCTATGCACTCAGATGGAGAATTTGGATATTGAGCCAGCAGCGACTTGCCCTGTGCCTCACGTGCTGCGTTTCTTGGTCCAGCAGACCCAGCTGGACCAAGGCAAGGCGGTTAGTACGGTGATAGTCTACGCTTCGGCCATTTCTGCTTTCCACCAGGCCTCTCGGGAGGCATCCCTTGGTGTTCTTGAAGGGAGAACGCCGTTTGCGTCCAGCCCGTACCCTACGGGCACCAGGCTGGGACCTCCCGATGGTTTTAGCATCACTCACTGAAGCTCCGTACGAGCCCATTGCGGATGCCGATCTACGCTCTTTGTCACTTAAAACAGCATTCCTTTTAGCCCTCTGCTCAGCAAGACGGGTTGGGGAGCTGTGTGCCCACTCTGTCAGTGACGATTGCCTCAGGTGGATGGAAGGTGGCACCAGTGTGTCACTGTGGCCAAATCTGGCTTTTCTGCCAAAGGTTGTTAATAGGCAGTCCATCAATCAGGTTTTGGAGGTGGATGCGTTTCAGCCCGCCTCTGCCTCACAGGCAGAGCAGGGTAGGTTGCTCACTTTGTGAACCAGTGAGGGCCTTGAGAGCTTACCTGACCCATACACAGCCACTAAGGGGAGCACACTCCCAACTTTTCATCTGCTACGGGGCAGCAAAGAGGGGCTTACCTCTTTCGAAGCAGAGGCTGTCCCATTGGTTGGTAGACGTTATTTCCCATGCCTACAGAGCAAGCGGGATGCAAGTCCCGCCTGGTATAAGGGCTCATTCAACCAGAAGTATGGCAACGTCCTGGGCTGCCCTCAGGGGAGTGCCAGCTGACGACATCTGTGCAGCGGCCTCATGGTCTACGCCATGCACGTTCGCAAGGTTTTATAGGGTGGATGTAACTCATGTCCATGACCGAGCAAGGTTTTAACAATTAATTGTTAACAATTTTAACAATACGTTCCTCGCAACCATTTTGGTATTAGTCATCCCTTTTTAGACCGTAGTGACGGTCAGAGTGAGGTCGATACAGATCGTAAGTTACGGATGTAACTATGGATCTGTGAGACCGAGGGATGACCGTCACTATCTTCTGTCGCTTAGAACAGCCTGAGGCGATCAAGGTAGGAGGACGAACTGTTAGCAATCCCTGCTATTTACAAGCACGGGACGTTCTGCTTCCGGAGGTCATGGGCATGACAATTTTGACATATGGTCTCGGTGATAGGCAGAACGATGTACTCATTCCTTTTTAGACCGTAGTGACGGTCATCCCTCGGTCTCACAGATCCATAGTTACATCCGTAACTTACGTCATCTGAGCTGCTTTTATTTGTGTTATTAGATGTAACTGATGTTCTTTCACCCAGGGGTGAAATTTTATCTTCCTTGGGACGGATTAGGGGATTGGGAACGTGTTTTGTGAAGCAACGTTTTGCCTTTTTTCAACCGAAAAATCTATTTGGATGGTTAATTTTCTGAATCCATATTTTTTCAATAGGATAATCAGGAACATGAATTCCACTGTTCGATTGTCCAGTGACCCGCGTTGGACATTTCTTCTTCTGTGGGACAGACTAGGCCGACGTGTTTCTGTGGGGCAAACCGGAAGTTTATGGTTGCTTTGCTTCGCCAAGAAATCCATTCCAAAGGTTTATTTTATTTAGGCATTTTGTTGTACAAGATAATCATGCAAATGAATCCCGCTTTAACGTTTTTTGAAGTGTTAGTACATCAATAGGTTAAAAGGATGAAAACGAAAAAAGATTTTTTAAAAATTACTTAAATTATCAACATGTGGGTCCCAGACCTACAGGAAGTTATGCAAACACAACAGGGGAACAGAATGACTTGGGAGTAATGATGCGTTTAAGGGACACTTTTTAGCCCGTAAGTTACGAGCTGGAACTGGGAGTAGGCCTACATCGATTTTGTACGAGTTTACGGGCAGTGAGTTGCGGTTTTGACTGCCATTCCAGGGCACTTTCACGGCTAGAAGGTTGCGAAAACACGGGTTACGGGTGGCCTGGAATGCACCATAAGATACAGGGCATTAAGAATTATTAAATTTTTTAAATCACCAGTAAATATTATGACTTACATGACTTGCATAGATAAATATTGCTATAGCATAACTTGTACTACCTGATTGATTTTACTTAAGTATACATAAATATACATTCTTCCCACATTTGCCACAATGTTTCTGATATTATATTCAGCATGAATAAATTGTTGTCCTTACAAATATGGTGAATGCATTATTTATTTTATGAATTATGATGTACTGAACAGGGTCCTGGATTGGACTTTAGTTTTAACCAGTTTCAGTAGGCTGGTACGTAACTCCTTCGTAACAAGGCCGTAGATAACAGGGTTCACAGCAGGTGGGATAATAATAATTAGTATGCTGAAGAATTTCTTAAGATTTGGAGATGCTGAGGTGAACCTTTGGGACAGAATAATGATTGTAGAGCCAATTTGATAGATCAAATAAATTACAAGATGAGAAGCACAGGTCTGGAAAGCTTTCCTCCGCATGGTGCCATCATTGCTGTTTTTTATGCAGGCATGCAGAATCTTGATGTAAGAGAAAGCGATGACAAGGAAGCATCCTGTACTTAAAGACCAAGACATGATCAAACCTAGGGAAGAAATTATGACATTAAAATTTGTACATAACATCCTTTGGTATTTACTGCTTTGATTTTAGGATAGACAATCACCAATATCAATGATATGTGTGTCTCTCTACTGTTAAGATATAGGACAACTCTTGACATATTTACAGTCCCTTCTTTACTTTACTTTTTTTCTTTGAACTCTTATTGTATACCTTGACAGTGATCACCGTAATGCATATTATATGTTCCTATAAAACAATATTATGGCTTAGATTAATTTATAATTATAAATGATTGGTAAACAATGCCTGTTGTTCTTCATTGTACCATTACTATATTTCACAAAAAGATATTAATTTCCGCATTGAAACTGACCATAGATGTTATTTATTGGCGTCGGTTCACAGGCCAGGTACAGAATTGAGCGGTTGCTGCAATAGACGTGCTTGATGACGGTACCACACAAGGGGGTTCCCACATTCAAGGCAAAGAGCACACCGATACAGAGCAGAGCCACCACCCAGGCCAGGACCCAAGAGAAGAGTAGCCTAGCCGGTGTCATGAGGGCATGGTACCTCAGTGGCTCACACACTGCTAGATACCTGCATAGAGGAAATGTTACACAATGCTTAACAGCTGCAGGGAGGAAACGTGACACACTGCAAATACCTGTTTAGAGGAAACGTTGCAGAGTGCCTAATACCCAGTTCGAGGTAACATTAACACGTTGCTTAATCATGAGCCTAAATCAATTGAAAGGAGCTAATCAAGAATCAGGTCATACTCATGTTCACTCAAATTTCTAAATCATATTAATACATTTCCACACCTGTCATAAGCCATAGTGGCCAAAATGGTCTGAACAGCAGCTCCGTAGGTGTGTACCGCGAAGGCCTGGGCAATGGCCTCGCCATACGCAATCCTCTTCTGCCCGGTGGCGAGGTACATTATGAGCCGTATGAGCACAGCAGTGCCTCCAAGCAGGTCGCAGGCTGCCAGGTTACAGATTAACACATTCATGGGTCTGTGCAGGGCCCTGTCTGCCACGATGATGCTCATCACCAGCCCGTTGGCCAGAAGCACCACCATGTAGTTGAAAAGAGCCAGGAAGAGGAGCACAGGAGCCTGGTCTGGGGGCACCTCAAAGCTCTCTAGCTCAAACACAATTGGCTGCTTCAGAGGTGTAAGCTTGGTTAAGTTCTCCATCCAAACTAAAATGTAAACAATAAGTCAATATATTTGTTTTAAATTCCCGATGCTGGTAGTTAAAAAATACTGCTACAGAACCATATTCTATAATGTGTTATTGCATTCTCAAACAATTCTCTAAAGAAGACAAAAACTTGCAGGTTATCACATTTCATTTTGTGTATGGATGCAGTTAGTAGATTTGCGATCATGTGATCAAGTGTGGAAGTGTAGAGGTGTGTGTTACCTGTGGAGTTGAAGCAATGTACTGCCCAGATTGTGACTGTCTATTTTATGCTAAAGCTAGTCTGTACAGAGATGTACAGCCCTACTGCTGATCTGGGTTGACTCTCTGGAGTGAACCTTTGGTTACGTGGGGCTGTGGGCTCTGGAGTGGCACCACTAGAGACAGGAGGGGACAAGCAGACTCTGGCACTGCCTTGACATGTCTCCTGTTCCTGTGGGCATTGGCCTGTGGATGATGAGGCCTGGACGTTGTTTGTTCAAAGTTGTGCTCTGCTGCATGAAGTTCGAATTATGAAGTTCAAACTATGACCCAGCTGTGTGTTAGGGTGTTAGGGTTAGGGCCTTGTGTTAGGGTTACCCCTCTTGCCCTCTTGTCGCCGTGGGGACAAACTTGCAGGAATCTCATACTTCTTATAGAGATCCAAAACTAGTTTGTTTCTGCAGCATTTTGGATGTACCACGTGGTGTACGATTTAAAGGGACAACGCGTCTTGGAAACGTGCGTTTCCTTTGTTCGTACCTCCACAGTCTTTGTAGTCAGAGCCCTTTTTGAAACAAACGCCATTGCACAAGAGCAACAGGGGGCCTCAACTTAAGTGTTACATCCTCTCTCTCTCTCTTTCTCTCTCTCCCTCCCCCTCTCCCCCTCTCCCCCCCCCTCTCTCTCTCTCTCTCTCTCTCTCTCTCTCTCTCTCTCTCTCTCTCTCTCTCTCTCTCTCTCTCTCTCTCTCTCTCTCTCTCGCATCTCTCTCTCTCCTGCAAGTCAGTAGGGGATGAATGGTCAGTCTTTTGTTAAGACTGCATAACCTCTGACTTAAGCAAAAGCAGATCTCTCCCTCTCTCTCTCTCTCCCTCTCCCACTCACTCACTCACTCACTCACTCACTCACTCACTCACTCACTCACTCACTCACTCACTCACTCACTCTCTCTCATCTCTCTCTCTCCTTTAAGTCAGTAGGGGATGAATGGTCAGTCTTTTGTTAAGACTGCATAACCTCTGACCTAAGCAAAAGCAGATCTCTCTCTCCCTCTCTCTCTCTCTCCCTCTCACTCACTCACTCACTCATCTCTCTCTCTCTCTCTCTCCTGCAAGTCGGTAGGGGATAAATGGTCAGTCTTTTGTTAAGACTGCATAACCTCTGACCTAAGCAAAAGCAGATCTCTCTCTCTCGGCGCCGGGGCCATCTTGTGGCCTGGTTGCACAGTCCGGTAGGACTGGAACAACTCGAATAGTTGTTGTACTTTTTCACCCATACCCTAGAAAACCCCTTTGATAACCCCAACCCTTCTGTCTCTGTCTCTACTGATCCGGTCGTAAACTCCTTTGATAACCCCAACCCTTTTGTCTCCGTCTCTACAGATCCGGTCGTAAACTCCTTTGATAACCCCAACCCTTTTGTCTCTGTCTCTACAGATCGGGGTCATAAACTCCTTTTGATAACCCCAACCCTTTTGTTCCTGTCTCTATAGATCCGGTCGTCAGACCCCCCCCTGTCCCCATCCTTTTGTCCCAATATCCCAATCCTATCGTAAACTCACCCCCCCTCCCCACCCTTCTGTCCCTAACCACACCCTATCGTAAACCCCCTTCCCACTCTTTTCATCTCTCCGCAGGCCCTGGAGTAAACCCCCCCACCCCTTTTTAATTTTTTTTTTTTTTTTCACTTCTCCACCTTAACGCCACCCTCCGTCCGCAGGTCCTGTTGCAGATCCCTGTCCCCATCCCAGTTGAATACTTGTTTATTGACCGGGTACACTCACAGCACGACGTGCGAAATAGTGGGTGCTTTGTCCGATTTAAGTGTTGGCTATAGGTAAGATAGGTTATCACAGCCTTTTGTCGTTCAGATAGAAATCAGAGAAAAGTTTCTTTATCGATGAAAGAAGTGTGTGAATCCCAAAAACCCAAACACTCTTAGTACTGTGCAGCCCCTGTGACGCGACCCCCACACCCCCCGGACCTAACCTCCCCCTTGCAGGCCAACCCCGGTAACCTGCCTCAAGCGCTCACCCCTGCTAACCAACACCGGCATCTACCTCTACGCCTACCCCTACTGGTTTGCAGCGGCGCCTATCCAGTTCCCCCAACGCTTCCCCCTGCTGGCCGAAACAACGCCTGCAGCACTCCTACCGCAACACCAGACAGCGGCCCCCAACTGCTCACCCACGCCTAGCCCCAGCAGACGCGCCTTTCCAGACATCATGGCCTCGCTCAATGTGCTACCTCGCCTAACGGAAGCGAGACCTGACCCAGATACCCCGGCCCAGATGAGGCGGCAGTAGCCAGGGTATTTGGCGGCAAACGCCCTGAAGGACAAAGCGTTGTCCACTGAACAACAGAAAACATGGGCTATGCGAGAAGAAAAAGTACAGAAAGGAGTGGGAACGAGTTGGAGTTTGGGCTGTTGGCCGTAAAGATCACCACCGGCCCTTACAACAGCGGCCCTGGGAATTCACCCTGAAAGGAGAGCGAAAAGGGCTGCGACGAGACGCGCAAACACGAAGAAGGTACGAGAAGCGGATTCAGTCGACTACAGGAAAAAGAGGGAAAGCTACACCTACGCCCTACTCAACGCCTACAATGCGGCAATAAACATGGAAGTCAGGAAGAGGGAAGGGCGACCAACCAACCTTTCCCACCAAGAGAAAACAGTGTTGAAAGGGCTGCCTGCAGCACCTCACGTCGAGGAGCGTGCGACCCCACTCACCCTAGACGGAGCGGACGTTGGGGACAAAGCGACGCCATGTGGAGAGGACACCAGTCTCCGAAACAACACCTACCCCAGCCTCGAAGAAAACCCGTCTTTCCCAAACAATACAAAGGCCCCACCACCATACGGCTGCTATGACCAACCGGCGCCTCGAGATTTACCTGCCCTCCAATTCCCAATGCTCCACATAGAGAAGGGGCCTGTGGATATCTCGTACAACGATCAACCCCCACCGTCGTTCGCAGGAGAATGTCTGGATTACGGTAGTGGTTGAGTACGACTCGAAGAAGGGGCCAAAGGACGGGACCGACCGCGTGATAAAAGGGAGGAGCGGCCCGGGTGCATTAATTGGTCGAGAAGCGGACCACCCTCCGGGCGCAACGAACGTCGGCATGCCCCAACCCTGCCCAACCGAGCAGCAGCAGCTACAACTCAACCCCCAACCCTACTGGCCGCAACAGCAGTTTCAACCCGGCACCCAGCAGCAGCAGCAGCAGTTTCAACCCGGCACCCAACAGCAACAGCAGCAGCAGTTTCAACCCACCAGCAGCAGCAGCAGCAGTTGCAACCCGACACCAGCAGCAGCAGCCACAGCAGCAGTTTCAACCCGGCACCAGCAGCAGCAGCAGCAACAGCAGCAACAGCAGCAGTTTCAACCCAGCACCCAACAGCAGCAGCAGCAGCAGCAGTTTCAACCCAGCATCCAACAACAGCAGCCGCAGCAGCCGCCGCAGCAACAGCAGCAGCAGCAGCAGCAGTTTCAACCCAGCACCCAACAGCAGCCGCAGCAGCAGCAGTTTCAACCCGGCACCCAACAGCAGCCGCAGCAGCAGCAGCAGCAGTTTCAACCCGGCACCCAACAGCAGCCGCAGCAGCAACAGCAGCAGTTTCAACCCGGCACCCAGCAGCAGCAGCAGCAGCAGTTTCAACCCAGCACCCAACAGCAACAGCAGCAGCAGCAGCAGCAGCAGCCGCAACAACAGCAGCAGCAGCAGCTACAAAACCCCCAACCCTACTGGCCGCAGCAGCAGTTTCAACCCAGCATCCAACAGCAGCAGCAACAGCAGCAACAACGGCAGCAGTCTCAACCCAGCACGCAGCAGCAGCAGCAGGAGCAGCAGTTTCAACCCAGCACTCAGCAGCAGCAACAGCAGCAGCAGCAGTTACAACTCAACCCCCAAACCCTACTGGCCGCAACAGCAGTTTCAACCCAGCACCCAGCAGCAGCAGCAGCAGCAGCTACAACCTAGCACCCAACAGCAGCAGCTACAACCAAACCCCCAGCCCAACTCAACCCAGCAGCAGCAGCTACAACCAAACCCCCAGCCCAACTCAACCCAGCAACAGCAGCTACAACCAAACCCCAAGCCCAACTCAACCCAGCAGCAGCAGCTACAACACAAACCCCAACCCGACTCAACCCAACTCTACGCACCCCAACATCAGCTACAATACAATCCACAACTACCACAACAGCAGGAAATACTACAACCCATCCAGCATCTACTAGGAGATCCAAACTGTCCCAACCAAGGATACATGGGGAACTCGAACTCCCTTAACATTCAAGGACAAGGACAAGACAACTGTGAAAACCCACAATACGTTCAAGAGAACCCCGTAAACAATAATCCAAGTACGGGGGCCATACAGAAGACGACCGGCACTCCCGCGGGAGCCACCTCGGGATCTAAGCAAGATCAACAAACATCAGCCTCCCAACCCACAACCCGAGGCAGAAACCGCGCAACCAAGACGGATCGCCGCACTAGGAAGACCAAGACAAAGAGTACCAGTCCGAACCGGTCGGACGACGAATGCTCAGACGAAGAGGACACGACCTGATGGCACCCTGATGACGGACGCATTGGGACAGGAAAATATTTTCCTGTTGGGGACACCGAGAAAGGCACGTCCTGGCCCGCCGTTTGCCTTCGATCACGGCGGGAGCTCCGGCCTGGATCAGGACGTTCGAGGAGGAGACGTCAGGTGATGTCCTGGCCATAGGAGATGTAAGGGCCATCCTCGGAAAAGCCCATGGTTCCGACAAAACAATAGAACTGGAAAGAATGACCCATACTACTCATGTGCCAGACAAAGCACCCTTCGACATATACCGAAATGCCTTCTGGGATAACCTCAAACGACAATACCCACCAGACCTCAGTGCAGTGGGAATCCAAGGCCTGGCCATCAAACCAGAAGAAACCATCCATGATTACGTAAGAAGAGCCGAAATCCTATGGGAAGACAAAAATGACTGCAGCCCGTACGAAAGCAACCTGGCAAACAACACCTTCCGAAAGGCGGTCTTGAGTGGGCTACCGCCCGAGGCCCAGACTGGACTGGAGACGGTGGTTGGACTGTGCGTCAAACCAAAGGCAGAGTGGATGGAACACCTCATTCACCACCTCAATCTAAGCAAAAAGAAGCAAGCAAAGAAAGACCACGACGGAGGTCTTAGGGAAATATTCAAACAGATGTGCAGGGTGAACATAGAAAAAGACGTGGAGATGACCCGGCAGCTCAAGAAAGCCGAAGAAGACCAGGATTACGAGAACATGATGTCCCTAATGTCCGAAGGTGACCCCAGGTGACCCCACTTCCAGAGTGGCTACGACAGGGCAACAAACCTACCGCATACGCTGCATACGTGGCCGACGCCATGCAACAATCAGGTCAACAAAGACAGAACCAGCCGCACAGAGGAGGAGGAGCCGGAAGAGGAAGAGACAGGCCAATGCGTCACTCTCCATGCATGCATTGCAACCAAATGGGACACTGGATTAGAAACTGCCCCAAGTACCACTCCGACAGGGCCCAATCTAGGTTCCCGTCACAACAGCAATATCAGAATACTGAACCCACGGCTCGGCCCAGAGCGGGCAACTCCATGTTAGCCATACAATAGGGCTGCCCAGAGGACGAGCAGGCGAGAAAGGAACTGGGTCTCGGACAACCTACTGTGGAAGCATACGTAGGTGGACACAGATGCACGTTTCTAGTGGACTCGGGAGCATCCGTATCAACTATCGGAAGACTCGCGGGAAAAACACCCCCACTCTCTCGCCGCTCTCTAAAAACCATGGGATTCTCTGGGAAATCCATGGAACAACCGTTCACAACCCCACTCGACATACTAGAACAGAAAGGAAGTCATTCATTCCTATACGCCCCAAAATGCCCCATCAATCTATTAGGAAGGGACCTAATGGATCCCTACAAATCACTCTTGCCTGCAACTTGGGAGGCATCACCCTGTACCACCCCGCCAAACCCGCACCAGATGAAGCACACATGTTCATGCTAATAGACGACCCAAAGCCAGAAGCTCACGAAGATACCACCATCTACTGGCAGGAACTGACGGGAACAGCACAGACAACTCCAGGACTGGAAAGCACATATCGAGAGTGGGAAATGTGGATCCAAGAAATCTGAGAATACAATAAACTGTTGGACCCATTACACTGCACGCTCAACATCACACACGAGCAGGACCTGACCTACGATGAACCATGGTACAACCAGAAAGATGGACAGCTGGAGGACCTACGATGTGGAGATATATACCTGGGACCCGAAGGAGTGGCGGCAGGAGTCGACCTCACAGAAGAACAACTATCCTGGTTCCAGCTGGAACCAGAGAGTGTCCCTCATGTCTCCCTCTTGGTCAGCGCAGACCACCAACCCAAACAACTCGGACCAATGGTAAAAAGAGCACAAGAGGTCCGTGAATGGCAACCCACAGACAACCAATATCTACACAGAAGCCCAAATGCAGAATTCTGGAGAATATCCTCACGTACCACGAACAAGGCAATCGGCCGAAGAGTGGACGGACATCGGATGGTGATCGACAACACCACCAAGAGTTACGAGCCAGAAGACCAAGAAGTGACCACCATGCTTACACGCATTAAGGAGACGGTGTGGGCAAATGGACCGTATGATGTGGGGCACACCCCACAACACAACATTGTGGTGAACGTGAAGAATCCTCATCGCCCGGAATGGCGACATCAATACAGGATAAAGCCAGAGGCGGAGGAGGGAATCAACGACACCATAACGGGCCTGCTGGAAGCAGGTGTGCTGGAGAAGACCACCTCAGAATGGAACACACCGATCCTGCCAGTGAGAAAAGCCGATGGGCTAACCTGGAGGATGATGCATGACCTGAGGGCCATCAACATTCGGACCACAGCCCCCCCGGAGAAGGTCCCTAACCCATACGTGGCCCTAAATCCAATAAGCTCTGAACATCAATGGTTCACGGTGGTGGATCTCGCCAATGCATTCTTCTGCATCCCTTTGGCCACTGAGTCAAGACAATTCTTCGCTTTCACATATAGAAATCAACAATACACGTACAGAAGGATGCCACAAGGTTTCCGAAGCACCCCCACCATCTTCAACAACTGCCTCAAGGAGGACCTTGCAGGCCTGGATCTCCCTTCAGGCACGGTCCTGATACAATACGTGGACAACCTCCTCGTGGCAGCTGAAACAAAGGAAGCTTGCCTACAGGCAACTGAAAACTTGCTGCAAACAATAGCACAAAAAGGATACAAACTCAAGAAAACAAAAATGCAACTGGTGAAACAAGAGATTACTTTCTTGGGGAAAGTAATAGGAGGGAATAGAAGAGAGATCGGCAAAAGTCACAGAAGCGCGATCAAAACCTATCCAAAGCCAATCACAGTCCGACAAATGCTAGCATTCCTAGGACTGACAGGATATAGCCGGACCTACATCCCTGATTACACCGGCGAAACAACTACACTGCGACAACTCATCACCAAAGCAGGACACAGAAATCTAAAAGCCCCCTTGGAATGGACCCCTGATGCAGAAGAAGCATTCAACATGCTAAAACAAAGCATGTATAGTGCCGCGGCCCTGGCCGCCCCGGACTACAAAGAACCCTTTCACCTGGATGTGTCAGTAAAAGACTGTGTGGTCAACGGAATCCTATGGCAGAAACAACGAGGACAACGGAATGTCCTAGCCTACCACAGCTCTGCCCTGGAACCACCAGAAAAAGGACTCCCCGAGTGTGGAAAAGCTATATGCGCCATCGCCAAAAGCCTGGACAAGACGGCCTACATAGTAATGACACACCCAGTTGTGGTCCACACTATCCACGGGGTAAAAGCATACCTGGATAGTTCAGACTACACAATCACCACAGCAACCAGGAACGCAAAACTCCAGAGAATATTGGGGAATCCCATGGTCACCTTCACCACCCAAGGAGCCAACATGACGGACACCATGCCCTGACCCAACGATGGAGAACCTCACACATGCTCAGAAGAAATAAAGAAGGCAGTGAAGATTCGACCAGGACTGAGAGCGGAACCCCTACAGCCAGTGGACATGACCTTGTACACCGATGGATGCTGCTACAGAGCCGCCAATGGAGAAAACCTGGCCTCATGGGCTGTAGTGGAACAGACCAAACAAGGAATATGCAGCACTCTGGCTAGTGGCATATTAGAACAGCCCGCTTCAGCACAAAGAGCCGAACTATATGCTATGTGTGAAGCTCTACGGATAGCCAAGGGGCGAACGCTAAATCTCTACACCGATTCCAATTACGCATACGAACTAGCCCACCTAAACGGACAACAAATGATCAACAGACAGATGATCACCAGTGCAAATACCAAAGCAAAACACACAGACCTAATCCTGCTGTTAGCCAAAACAGCCCAACTACCTCGAGAAGTAGCCATCATGCACTGCCGAGGACATCAGAAAACAAAAACAATGGAGGCAAGAGGAAACCACGCAGCGGATGAAGCAGCTAAGAAAGCAGGCGGATACGTCCCAGTAGAACATCTAAAAGAAGGAGGATACACCCCGGTGGTACACCAGATGATGGTCAACGAAGAAACAGCCCTGGACCCAGATGAACAGATGGTCAAAGAAATGCAAGGAAGAGCAGGACCTTATGAGAAATCGGCGTGGAGAGGAAAAGGGGCCAGACAGAGCCTGGATGGAATATACTACTCCACCACTGGAAAGCCGGTTGTCTCCTCCAAGGCCCTGCTGTTCCTCCTAAGGAAAGAACATGGATTGGCACACGAAGGAAAGACCAAGACCTGGGAAAGGATTGAAAGATACTGGTGGCATCCAGCTCTCAAAGCTGTGTGCGACCAGTATGTCCAGGACTGTCAAACGTGCCAAGCCTGTAACCAAAGGCGGGGATTCAAGATAACCAAAGGACAATTCCCCGTGCCCCAGCTCCCATTTCAAGAAATTTACATTGATTTCACAGATATGGGACAAGAGAACAGAGTTGACGGAAAACGGTTTATGTTAGTAGCCGTCGACAGGTTCACTAGATGGGTAGAAGCAATTCCGGTTAAAAAAGAGGACGGGAAAACAGTCATCAAATGGTTAACACAGGAACTCATTCCCCGCTGGGGATACCCAAAACTTATCTGCTCAGATAATGGTACCCACTTCGCCAACGCCCACCTTCAAGAGGTGGAAACATACATAGGACTCAAACATAGATTCGGCTCAGTATATCACCCCCAATCGCAAGGCCTGGTGGAACGAGCAAACCAGACAATCAAAAATCAATTAACAAAAATACTCAGAAGCAACAGACTGGAGAAATCTAGGGAGGAGGCAGAAACTCGAACCTTAGGACGCATGCAGGTGAATCAGCTGACAGGGAAAGTTAAAGAAAAGACAGCAGGGAAGAAGATGACCTGGGTAACAGCTCTGCCATTGGCATTAATGGCCATAAGATCTTCTCCTTCTAACACCACCCTTCTCAGCCCCCATGAATTAGTCACAGGACGTCCCATGCAAGGACCATACAGCCCACCATCCAAAGGACCCCCATCAGACAGGTTTGATGAAGTAATGCAGGAATACCTGCAAGCACTAACTCAAGCTTCTTTAAAGTTGTATTCCCAAATCACAGACCAGAAGCCGTCCGATCCAGAGGATCCTTCACCAACGTCGGTGACACCTGGCGAGTGGATCTGGGTGAAAAAACACCATCGAAAGACCCTAGAAGACCGGTGGGAGGGGCCATACAAGGTACTCTTGGCCACACCCTTTTCTGTTTCTGTAGAGGACCGACGCGGGGCCCAGTGGCACCACCTGAGCCGGTGCCGCAAAGCAGATACTCCTGGCAGATCGTGGACTGAGACCCTGACCGACCTAGCTGCACTCCAAGCCAAGGACAAACACTCCTCATCCCAAGACGATGGGCCACAGCGTGCCCTTGGGAAAGTACCTGGTAGGATTCCTTCTGGCAGTCCTGTTCCAAGAAGGAGCGGGAGACAACATCGCCAGGTACCCACCGTCTAAACCAACAACAACAGGTCAGGTCTGGTTAAGGTACTGTCGAGGGATAGAAAGTATCTTTGAGCTGAAAGTATCTTTTTGTGACATGCTGCCCTGTGGGACCAGGATGGACCGGGTCTACCAGGCAGAAAAGTACATGTGCGTAAGTACCAGACGAGACGGTAGCTACATGAGAGGTTATTCCTGCGAGGAGTGGTCACAGGCATCGTGGCTTACCCATCCTGGGTACAAAGAGGGCTATTATCCCCTGTGGTCCAGCTACAAGGAAATCCAAAAGGGAATCTCCCTTACCAGAAGATTATATGGCTATAAGGAAGTCTGGAGCAATAATGGTCTAGCAGTCAAGGGAGAGTCAATATTCATAAAGTTAAGGGCAGATTTACTCATTCCCGAAAACAGATCTCATAAGACAGACAAAGGCCTGGTTTTTCTAATGTTAAGGGCGGTCACTTATGGGAAGGACCTAAAAGTAGTTATCCATCTATCAGGAGTTGCATGCGGTCCCAATAAATTTCCATCTAGAGGGACGTATGATTCCTTAGGAGCGCCACATCTCTCACCACCCCCGGTAGTGCACCCAAATGGAGGGACGCACGAAGAATATTGGGAGGTAAAGACGGGTGAGCTTGATCAGAACATGTGGTTAAAATGGATGAACTACACGGCCCGGGCCCAGGGCAAGACCAACTGCATTATCTGTGCCGCCGGCCGCCCCTCCTTGACCACAGCCCCCGCTAGAATCACCCCGCATAATTCACCGCAAGGTTTTGTTTGTCTATTAGAATTGTTCGTGGACGGCCACATCCCAGGATGCTCAATTGCAATAAAATCCAGACTAAATAACATGTATCCTCAGACCCAAATTAGATCTATACCCCCAAGATTTGAAGTTAATTTAACTCCGGACTATCATTGTATCACAGGAAGGGGAACAGGGAGAAAGTTGGGATCATTTCCTCTTGACTCTTGTAACACCACTAGAGAGATAAAATTGTTGTCCAATATGACCCATGCCCGTAGTGATATATGGTGTTTCTGTGGAGGTCAGATCCTCAGGGGAGTTCTCCCCTTTAATTTCTCAGGAACATGCGCAATCATACATTTAATAATGCCTATCTACATTTTACCCGAGAGCAAGACTGTGATGGATCTCACATTATCCAGCAGCGGTGGTCTCCCGGATTTGACCCGTCGGAAACGAGAGTATGCACCAGTCCTGGGTAGTTTTGATAAAAACATATACATAGACGCAATAGGAGTACCCCGAGGGGTCCCCAACGAACATAAAGCCCGGAATCAGATAGCGGCAGGATTTGAATCAGTTCTATTTTGGTGGTCTACAATTAATAAAAATGTTGACTGGATAAATTACATATACTATAATCAACAACGGTTTGTTAATTTTACAGAAGAGACAGTCAAAGGACTGTCCGAACAATTGGATGCCACCTCCCGGATGACCTATCAGAATAGGCTAGCTTTAGATATGTTATTAGCAGAACGAGGAGGGGTGTGCGGGATGATAGGGACAACATGTTGTACATTTATCCCCAATAACACAGCACCAGATGGGTCCGTGGCCAGGGCATTGGCTGGACTGCAATCCCTCAAGTTGGAGTTGGCCGAGAACTCCGGTTTTGATTTCCCTCACTTAACCAATAGGGGGTAGGACCAAATATATAAGCCATAAATACTACACATAGCCACAAGGGAAAGCAGGACATTACTGAAGGCTGCAATAGATACTTTAGCCACAGAGGGCAGCATCACAGACCAGGCGAGGAAAACCGAGGATTACGTCACACCGGTTCCTCTCCAAGTCTTCCGGTCCTCGCTGAGTCCATAAAGAAGCCCACCTGGCCATGAAAACATTAGAACTCTCCCGGCAGCGATTAGACATACGTGGGTTTGTGGCTAGGATCAGCTAGGAGAACACTCTCGCACGTGCTTAGAACACATCTTCAATCTCTCTTTACTTCAGAGCATCAGTTTACCATACCGAAAATACTTTATACAAATAAAGTCTCTTTAAAGCTATTCCTTTGGATTCGACCCCTCTTTCCATGAAGAACATTGCAGTATTCAAGCCCTTGTCTTTCCTTTGTTCCTTGTCGGATCATTGTAGTTTGTGGCAAGTTGTGTCCTGTGTGTTCCCTGTGTTCCCTGTGTTACCTGCGTCAACTGCGTCACCTGTGTTTTGGTGTTCCTTGCCTTTTGCGTTAATAAATCATCCTTTACCTGAACTGTCTGCGATGGGTCCTACCTGCCTGCCACCCGCTAACCGTGACAGGGTTAGGGTTATGCAAACAACTAATATTTAATTTATCTTGAAAAAAGAAATCAAAGCTTTAACCCTGGTAGATGGCATTCCATGCTGTTGCCATTGTTCTTGACAGGACTGTCATCTGAAAAGGTTCATACTTTATTTTCCATGGTTTGGCATATAATGATCAGTCCAGATGGCCTCCCAGTGACCACCGGCTGATAGAATTAGAAGAGATCTTTGGCTCCAGAGGCCAGAAGACAGAGGCCAGTCTCTATGGGGCAAAAGCCTGGTCCCTCGTCCTTACTCTCTCTCTCTTTTTTTCGTCTATCTTGCGTGTGTGTGTGTGTGTGTGTGTGTGTGTGTGTGTGTGTGTGTGTGTGTGTGTGTGTGTGTGTGTGTGTGTGTGTGTGTGTGTGTGTGTGTGTGTGTGTGTGTGTGTGTGTGTGTGGCTACAGAGTAAATACATCAATAATCTACAAAAATCATCATTATATCCTGAGTTATGCCAATCAAAAAATCCCATTGCTTCCACATACTTCTCTCTCTCCAACTCAATCCGAAACTCAACTCCCATTATCAGACGCTTTCCTATGGGGTTAATTATTATCAGAAACAGTTGATAACTTCTTTGTTTCCAGCCAGGTCTCATTAATAACAATCCCCAGAGGGTTGGAGGGTTGGTCTGTGTGTGTGCTCATTAGTGGCCCAGTTTTCAGGGCCACTCTATTGATGTGATGAAACAGTAGCATGTTGTTCTGATGAAACCAAATCCTATGATGGCTTATTGATCCCTTGGGATGTCAGCAAGTATCAAACAGGTGGATGTAAGTTTAAATAGGGTAAAACCTGATTCAAGTCATTAAATCTGACTATGTAGTGCTACAATGTTTTGTTATATGAGCTGTAAAGTGTATTATATATAAACTATATACATATAAACTAATTGGTGTTCTTTGTGGGGACTTAAAAAACGTCCTCTACCTCATCGTCATGTGCTCATCCGGGGTCCTGTCGCGGGGGCAGCAGCTCCAGAAGGGGGCCCCAGACTCCCGTTTCCAGGGACACATTGACCAGCTCTGACGGGGGGATCCCAAGGCGTTCCCAGGCCAGTGTTGAGATACAATCTCTCCACCTAGTCCTGGGTCATCCTCTCCACTGGTCGTGCTTGGAACACCTCCCAAGGGGGTTGCCCAGTGGGCATCTTTACCAGACGCCCAGCCACCTCAACGGACTCTTTTCTAAGCAGAGGAGCAGCAACTCTGATCCGGGTTCCTCAAGGACGGCTGAGCTTCTCACCCTATCCCCAAGGGAGATGCCAGCCACCCTCCGGAGAAAACCCATCTCGGCCGATTGTACCCGCAATCTCGGTCATCACCCATCCTTCATGACCTATGGTGACGTTCATGCAATTTATGTTTTGAGATTTCTGTTTGGATTCCCTCACCATTTGCTGCCTCCGGCCCCTAGACCCACATGTCCCTTTACATGACATGCTTTATTTCCTATCCAACCACTATGGCCGTAGCCAACTATGAGGTCACCGAGGTCAGGACCTCAGTGATCATTTCCAAAAAGAACCACTATATAATGAACTCCTGATATTAATGGTCCCATAATCAGGAGTTGAAAACGTCTGATCTATCCTTTCTCCCTCTGAAAGCCAGCATGTTCCCGCAACGGTTTTTGAACTTGGCATTGCTATCCGATCCATCAATCACAATTTGTTCATGTCCAAATGCTTACCTAGGTAACCAAAAAAAACAATCGACTGTCTTCCTGTTTTGTGTCCCTGCCTGGCCAGTGAAGGAACTACTCATCAAGTACTTTGATGATAGATGTTATACGCCTATAGCCATAGCAGAACCTGGACGTTTTTCTTTTTTTCTTCTATGTTGTTTTATTAGTTATTTGTTATTCTAGGTAAACAGAGAGGAGCAGGACAGAGAGGAGAACAGAGAGGAGAACAGAGAGGAGGAGAACAGAGAGGAGGAGAACAGAGAGGAGAACAGAGAGGAGGAGAACAGAGAGGAGGAGAACAGAGAGGAGGAGAACAGAGAGGAGAACAGAGAGGAGGAGAACAGAGAGGAGAACAGATAGGAGAACAGAGAGGAGAACAGAGAGGAGGAGAACAGAGAGGAGGACAGAGAGGAGGAGAACAGAGAGGAGGAGAACAGAGAGGAGCAGGACAGAGAGGAGGAGCACAGAGAGGAGGACAGAGAGGAGCAGGACAGACAGAAGAACAGAAGACAAGGACACACACACACAAACACACACACACGCGCACACACACACACACACACCTAAACACACACACGCACACACACACACACACACACACACACATACACACACACACACACACACACACACACACACACACGCACACACACACACACACACACACACACACACACACACACACACGCACACAAACGAATGGTGAGAGTAAATTGTGATACATTTTTGCACTTTTAATAAAAAGTCCCTCTGTTTATTTAATAAGGGATTATGTTATCAACCTTTTTTTTTTTTTTTTTGTTAAGTTTATGTAGTGTATAGCTTAGGTAGATGTGTTTGTAAGATTGATTCTTGTCCAGAAATGCAGTAAATGTTTCATTAAAATATACGATTCTGGACCTCAGTAGTTCCTTAACCCTGGTTAAGGCTCTCTACCAGATAGCAGACCTGAAAAACATTGAGGCAGGAAGTGGTCTAGCTTACATTAGTCGGGCAAGGAGGTGCAGAAGCCACTCTAATTAATTGTAGCGCTATATTGAATCTACCATATGGGTAGTGTGGATAAGTTCACAGGGGCGCCTGAGTGTTGGATAATGATCGGTTGGATAATGATCGGTGTGAATCTGGATTTTTATGAAGTTCATATTCTATATACCCACCCCAGAGCTCGGCTGGTCACATAGTTTGCAGCTTTTTACCGTTGTAAAGCCAGCAGGTTCAACATGTAAACAGCGATTATAATGTCATATCCATTGGTATAACAGCTGTTATCGAGAAGTAGTATTTTCTAAATAAACAATTAACCACTGGTCAGACGGAGCTTCACAAACGGATATCGATGTGTGTGTGTGTGTGTGTGTGTGTGTGTGTGTGTGTGTGTGTGTGTGTGTGTGTGTGTGTGTGTGTGTGTGTGTGTGTGTGTGTGTGTGTGTGTGTGTGTGTGCGCGTGTGTGTGTGTGTGTGTGTGTGTGCAGAGGCGCCGCATCCCATTAGGCATACCAGGCAACTGCCTGGGGCCCCGCAATTGTTTGGGGGCCCCGGGCCACGGGGGGGGCCCCCTAGAGCCAAACCCCCCCCCCTCCCCCCCGTCAACAATCGCTCCACCCCCCCCCCCCTCAACAATCCTCTGCCTAGGGCCCCCACACTCGCCCCTGTGTGTGTGTGTGTGTGTGTGTGTATGTGTAGGCCTACAGTCGGATTCAGCTCCATGGTTTCTAATTATTTTATTGGTCAACAGGTAGATCAGAGTTAAACTTATAAGCTATGACCTATAGTTTAACATTTACAGACTACGTACTAAATCGATCAAGAAACCTCATCACTTGACACTTTGCTACTGGACGCTTATGTAGACGATGACATCATTATGGAAGTACTTTGGTCGCTGGCATAGGCAATGCAGGCCACTTTCGTCATTGGAAATGGCCTCAAGGGCAGGAAAAATCAGCGCTCGGTGGTGGAGATTTGAGGTCATTACAAAGGAGAAGCGCCGCAGTATACCAAATAAAGTAAATAATCCCAGCGCCCAACGAGAAGTGTAGCAATCAAAACAATTTCACCCGAAATAGACTGAACATTGAAAGATGAACATAAATCTATATTACAGGGAATTCTCAGATTACAACAAGTGACAAGATGTTACAACAAGAGGTATTTGAACAACTGCAGCAAGGTAAGACCAATATTCATTTCGAAACTCCAAAGTGAATCTCAGGATTTCTCAAGAGGCTCTAACCTATATTAGATCAGGCATATAAATATAATCTTGTCATAATGTTTCAGGGCTATGTTACTTTTTTTAATACATGGCTACCATGTTAAATGTAGCATGCATTTATAGTCAAAAAATGTCTGTTCGTATTCTCAAAAAAAGCTCTTAAACAGCTCAACCTCATCCATTATGAGGCTGCGAGTTTTAAAAGATAAAGAAGCAGACCACTCCAATGCTTATATCACTGCACTGGCTTCAATATAACTCATAGCATATAAAGCATTTTTGGACCAAAACACTTGATCTAATTATATACTGATCATGATTTCATTCTGTATTAAGAGCCTACTAAAACACTTTATCCATTATAAATCAGGCCTCACCGTGCATACTAATTGTATGCTTGTACCACCACTGGTTGGAGTACATTTGGCACTATTATACCTCAACCTGCCGGTGTCTGTTTAATTTGCAGTCTCAAATAATGTAATAATTATATAATTGTGTTACTTGCATTCGGAGTTGTAGTCTTCAGTATTTAGACTGGTGTGTTCATGGCTGTGTGAAGTTAATGAAGCTCTTACGACGCAGTGTGATATTATGTAACAAGTCGGTAAGAGTGTATTGCTGGTGCAATTTTAAGACACAGTAGCCTCTCGCCCTCTACTGGTAGTTCACGTTAACCTGCAGCTGTTTTGCCATTATTGAAAAACAGCGTGTTAAAGGTGTTAACTCTTTTCGTAGCAAAAGCGTGAAGATTACATATTTATGCGCTAGACAGACCCATCGTGTTCAAGTTTTGTTGTATTAGTGGGTTGCACATGCAGAGAGCACGCTCAAACAATTACAGAAAAGTATCTATTGTAATTTCTGTGCATAAATTGTTTTGGTGCAATTGACTCCCTTTGAACAGGGGGCTGTAATACAAGACAAAACGAATGCAATGTAATGATATCACTATTTTTCTCTATTTGGTTGTATCTAAATATTATAAAATAGATTACATTACCATTTATATTCGTTATTGCTAGCAAATAAGTAACAATAACCATTCAGCTTAATACTTTTGGAGTATTCTTCATTGCAGCTCGCCCTAAATAGGTTGTATCAGTAAAACCTTTAAAAATTAGAAAACATAAATAATACATTACACAAATCGGGTTATTCTGGTAGGCCTACACCTTTTCACACTTTTATTCAGTCATCCATATGTATTCAACTCTTCCTCTCTTCACCCATCCTTTGACCTCAAGGCCCGCAGGAGCCCCAGACTAATAATAAACAAGGTAAAAGAGTTTCATGCATGTTTGTATATTGCGAAAATGCCGTACCTTTCAAAATTCTCTAAGAAGATCACTTGATTAAATAAAGTCTGCATTTTCAGTTCAGTTAATTTTATTTGTATTGTTATATTTTATTATATTATATTTGTTATACAGGTGAGTGATAAACCATATTCCATATTTAACCATATTTATACTGTGATAGTTCCTTAATACATCTTTGTGTTTATGTGTCTGTGTGTGTGCATGTGTGCATTTATGTTGGCAGAATCACATTCAACATGTTTGATTATTTTCAAAATCAGAAGCATAATGATTTTAGTGCTACAGCAAAAAAAAGTTTGAAGAAAAACAAGTGACCGAGTGGGTTGATTAAGTGGACATGTGTTAACGTATATTGCTTCCTTTATAGATATTGCTACAACTTCTGCATCTGTGTGGTTGCTTGTTGCTTGTTCATTGGCCCAACATAAAATCTGATGTCAAAGATCTCACTGCATCTTTTGACACTGCAGACCAGCAGATCCTAGTCTTGCACGATGGAAAAGTCTGGGACAACGTGTTACTAACTGTGTCAAGGAATGTATGTAGGAATCTCCTTGTTTTCTTCTATACGCACCTTCAATTCTGCAGCACTTTGGTCAATGCTGGTAGTTTGTATATGTAGCAAAAATTTAAAAAGATTAAGGTATAATGGTTTCCTAAAATAAACTAGCTCCCTGACATGCTGCCTTGCCTTGTTTACACCACAGTGGGCTGTGGGCCCAAGCCTGGGTGAGTTTCAGCAGCATGTATTCAATATATAAGACAATGCTGGTGTTCGTTAAGTCAGTCGCAGTCAGCAATTCATAATATACATTATTAATAAGATAACAAGAAAAATGGTTAATATGGTTCATTTATGAAATGCGAGTTGATGATTTACAAACTATTAACATGTTAATGCTTTATGAACACTTAATGCTGCAATTCATATAACTTCAGGCAGTTATAAAACATTAGTTAAGTATTTGGTATGAGGTCTAAATTGAGGACTAAACATACCTTACTACAACTTGGTACTGCTGCAAGGCATTTCCAGCCTTTTAGTCATGCTAATGACACAAAAAAGTTAACTAATGTTGTCAAACTACATTTACTAATCATGAATTGCAGCATTATTAAGTGTTTATAAAGTATTATAAATTACATTTGTATTATAAATTACTCATTAACTCATTGACTAATCTTATAAACCATTATCTAATTATTGTATTAATAATATATAACTGATTATGAATAGTTCAACGAGTATTCATGCATGAACAATTCTTCATAAATAAGGAATTCACTTTCTATCCAAGTTCCTTATTAATGCTTAAAAGTTGCAGCTAAGTGCTACCTGCTACTGCAGCGAAACGTTTTAGTGCACAAGCAAACATGTGACCAAATTGTGATGACTGGTGAATAAAAAAAAACGGATTGGCAAGAAGGATATCAGCTGAGCCCCCTTTTCACATTGCCTTCCCCATGATGAGCAGACTCATCAAGAAGACCATGATGAAGAAGAGCCACATGAAGAAGGATATCAGCTGAACCCCCTTGTCACATTGCCTTCCCCATGATGAGCAGACTCATCAAGAAGACCATGATGAAGAAGAGCCACATGAAGAAGCGGTCCATGACTTTGGCCACCTTCCTCCACTCTCCCACCAGACTCTGCGTCGAGCGCTGTTCCTGGTAGCAGCTGGCGATCAGCTCGACGTCCCGGCGCAGGCCCTGCAGCTGGCACATCCCCTCCCTCCTCCTCCTCATCTCCCCCGCTCCTCCTCCCCCTTCACCACCTTCTAGACGACCATCCCCGACTCCTCCGCCTGCACCCTCTTTGGTGTCCACACCTCCTGCACCTTTCTCTGTCCCAGTACAGCTTCCTACTGACCCCCCTCTCACAGCTCCCTCCTCAATGTTCACAAGGGCTTCCTTCTGGTCAGCCTGCTTGGCGTAACCCACCCCTTCCTTCGGGTCTGGTGGGGGTGTCGCCCCAGGCCTCGGCTCCTGGCAGTCCCAGGCTCCCCCGTTGAGATCCCAGTTGGCCCCCCAGTGTACACCCTCCTCCTCTTGCTCCAGCGGCGCGGGCTCCAGCGCGGGCTGCTTCGTGCACGGCCCCAGGCAGTTGTCGCCGACCTCGTAGACGAAGCAGATCCGAGCCAGGTAGTCCAGGATTAAGCGGCGGGCCCACTGTGGGATGGGGCGTGCCTCGGGTCCACAGTGGTGGATGTTCATGATGAAGATGGTCAGGGCCGTCGACGCGGTGATCATCGTCATGGTGGCAATGTAATACTTCCCTGGATTAAGAGATTGGAACAAATATTTTATTTTTCACCAAGACACTTATAAAAGTTGATGCTATAAGTCATGGAGCAAACTGGAAGTATAGTGATAGTTAATTGCACAAGTACATAAAACAATAATCTTTCATATATTTGTATGATAATTTTGAGGCTTTTATCTTTCGATTTTTTTCAATTACTTTGGAGCCCAATCACTACCAGCACCCAATTCTCTGTACTGGATGCTAATAAGAAAAACACACATGCACACACACGCACATAAACACACCCAATATTTTCTACCCCACAATTCTATCAGAAACATTTTCAAAGAAGAAAATAGGTTCAGTGCAGTTTAGTCAGGGCTAGACTAAAGGGCTAGTAGTACATGCAACCGAATGGCCGAATGTACAACCTTTTTCTATTTCTATTTTCTTTCTTTTTATTCGTACGACATATTCAAACTTTGGCTTGTCGCAAAGATTTCACTCTCCAGAATAACCCTGTGTTGGATATTTGATCAAGCGAGACACGTCAAAAAGGCACACAGGGATGACCTCCACACAACACATCAACATCAACATCAGAAAACCCCAGGAACAGCAGTGACCTATGAGTGGGACGCTGTCGGAGGGCGGCATGCTCTCAGCCACCATCAGCTGGAAGACGGTGAGCGCCAGCAGCACCGTCACCCCAAGGGACACCTTCTCCCCCGAGTCGGCCGGCAGGTAGAAGCCCAGCGGGGCCAGGAAGGAGATCATCATGCAGGGGATGAGCAGGTTGAAGATGTAGAAGGAGGAGCGGCGCTTGAGGTGCAGCGTGTAGGTGATGTCCGGGTAGGGTTCCGAGCAGCAGCCGTACAGGATCACGTTCTTCTTGGACGGCATGCCGAGCACCTTGAGCAGGAGGAAGAGGCAGGATGTAGGGAAAAGATCATAGTGGTAATTTGTGTGTAATAACCCACTATGAGCTGACTACTTCAGCCGGAATTCTGGTATCGCCATCGCAAAGAGCAAGTAAAAGCCGATCATTAAAGTAAAACCTCTTCTCTCTTTTGGCACTACAGTGGTGGAACGAGCTCCCTGCCGATGTAAGGAGTGCAGAGTCCCCCAACAGCTTCCGTAAAAGACTTAAGACAAACCTGTTTAGGGTTCACCAAGACTTTGCATAGGCTGGGTGGCTCTGCAGAGAGGTCTTAAGACCCTCCCATCCCACTTGTTGTATGTTGTGCACCCTGGCACTTAACGTACGCACTTATTGTATGTCATATTTAATAGTACTTAGTTATGTAGCATCTTATCATAGCTGTCTATGTTGAAAACCGGGAATGGGTCAACCTAGCGATTGTTAGTGCTTTGCATTTGGTTTTAAAAACATCCAACAACGATATATTGTTGAACTTTCTTATGACAAATGTACTTATTGTAAGTCGCTTTGGATAAAAGCGTCTACTATATGCCCTAAATGTAAATGTGTGTAGTCCGATGAAGGATGTAGTCCTTAACCTCTACTCTGAGAAGTGGTTAATCCCCAACCCCCTACCTCCCACTCCACGTTGGGCACGAAGTCGGCCAGGTCGGCGCTGTCTAGGGCGTTGACCAGGTCCATCTGGTTGCCGTTGTGCGTCCAGGAGCCGAAGGTGAGGCGGCACTGCTGCATGTCGAAGGGGAAGAAGGCCACGTCCACCGAGCAGGAGCTCTTGGTGATGGCCGGCTGGTCCCACATCACCGAGCCGTCGTTCCGCAGCACCACGTTGGTCTCCATGGAACTGGAGAACTGGTCGTTGGCACTGGGGTGAGTTGGCCATGGTTTAGAGTTGGTGAGGGGGTTTAAAGGAGGGATAGAGAGAGAGAGAGAGAGAGAGAGAGAGAGAGAGAGAGAGAGAGAGAGAGAGAGAGAGAGGGAGGGAGAGGGAGAGGGGGGAGGGAGGGAGAGAAAAAAAATATTAGCAGATGAAGAAGGGATGTGGAACTTTAATATATATAAAAGATTATTCTTAGGTTACAGTTGAAAATAGACATTTCGCCACATGTGCATTATCTGAAGAATATTCATGTGGTTGAGTCATCTCGCCGTGTGCGCAGTATTCCGCGAGCACGCTGACATGCTAAGGACACCGAGGCTAATGAGCGAGCATGCAGAGTTTCAAGTCCTTGGGCAGCGTAAAGCGGACTTGCGATTGATGGAATAATGGGTTATAGCGTATGATTGTGTACTTATTTATAGTACATATGTATGTGTACTTATGCATACATATGTATGTGTACTTATGTATATGTTTGTCTACATATGTATCAGCATGCATACGCATGTACACTATGTATGTGTATGTATACGTATGTGTAGCCTATGTATGTATGAGTATGATTAAGTATGTTTTGCTATGTGGACGTTTGTATACATATTTATGTGTACTTATGTATATGTATGTTTTTCTGCGTACTTTTCAAAATTTCCCCCAACATAGTTCTCACTTGCCTTAGGTATAATTTACTACTCCGGTCCGTCCCTTTATTAGATACGATTTATGACAGGGGTTGTTTATGCAGCTGAGCTTAAGCTGAGGGTGAATAACACTGCCGAAGTACATTATTTGTGCAAGAAGGGCCAAAAGAACGTATTTCCAGCTAGGAGTAAGCTGGACCGCTTGGGAGGCCGAGGCACCTGTTGTAGAGGACGATGTCAGGCTTCCAGACCAGGCGGCTGGGGATGCGAATGGCGTCCAGGCCGTCGTAGTCCTCCTTGCTCCAGGTCAGGTAGGCGTCTGTCCACATCTGCCTGTTCCACAGGTAGGTGGTCAGGATCTGGTTCCGCTCATCCTGAGCAGAGGGAAGATATTAAGCCTGTTTATCATCTAAATATGTTTTAATTTAATGGTCGGAGTCTATTTTCATTCCTGGCTCCGTAGCCAAGCGGATTACCATTAACCATCACACACCTCAGCTGGTCAACGCAGGCCACTGTCATGAAGTCAGAGGTTTGGCTGAATGAAGTTATAGCAATTCGGAATTTGAAGAAGTAAACACCACACGACACATCCAATGGGTTGTGCTGTTTTCCATCCCTTTCATTTTTACTGCAGCGATGATGAGTGGACTGTTGTTAGGACGGGTGTGTGTGTGAAAGCAAACAGGTCTGGCGTTACCATGTCGATGATCTGGGAGAGGGTGATCTGCAGGGTCACATTGATGATGTTGTCCGTGTCCTCCACCGGTCGCAGGGCGCTGGTGTAGTTGGAGAAGAGGTCGCTCATAAGCTTCTGGGCATAACGTCCGTGAGCTCCCAGACAGACTGCAAAAATATGTTTTTGCAGGTAAGGGTAAATGTGTGAGTGAGACGGACATAGAAAGAGCAAGAGCGAAGGGTCAGCAACATTTAATAAAATAACATTGTTCACCATTGATTATCCCAGTAACACTGTATCCAAAAAAGAGTAACAATGAAATAAGTCTCCACCCCAAAGGATGGATGGTTGCTGCCTATTAAGTTTGCATATGGATTGGTGTTTACATAGAGGACCATCATAAGATGATAGAATCCAATATAGCATTTTAAGTGAACGTCACAAGTAGCCTACTGGCACTGACCTGTGGTTTACTTACTGTTGATTCAACCAAGCTTAGCTTTTCTTTGTTTTTTTGTTTCTAGATTTTTTGCATTGGTTTTTCCCAACCAATTTTTTTGTTGACTCAGATTGTAATGCTCAAATACTATTCTCGAGGTCACTATTGTATCCTCCTACGTTTCAATCATAGCAACACACCACAAAGACCTCAGTTCATACATTATCATGGTCTTTGTACGAATGAGCCTTTCAAGAAGAACTGTTGACACCCTATAAGGTGATTCCAAACTGCTAATGGGAAGCAGGGAGGGGGGATAGGAAATGAGGGAAATATCAGGAGGACAGTTACAGATAGCATCACTTTGTCACTAGTGGAAGAATGAACGACCCCTCTGGCAGAACCACAGTGCGCTGTCAGCCCAGCTGGCCATCTACTAACAGCCTTAGAAGTCAAGGATGTTTTATGTTGAAGCTGATCTTACATATCATCACTGTGCAACACCCACTATATAGACTGAACCTGAAGAAACGATGGGTTCATCAGGGATAGAATAATGGACAGGAAAGAAATGTATCTTTCCTGTGTTTTGAGTTATCATAATACTTTGTTCCAGTTGACACTTTGTGCAGTGAAGCTATTGCAACCTTACGAGACAACAAAAATGTTGTCACATTTGACTGAAAAGAAAATTAATGTCAAACGTCATGAATATAACAGGAAAAAATATATAATGACAAAGTGTGTGTAAACATATCTTTTAAAATCACCTCCAACAAATGGGAACAGGAATAGCCTTATCCACTTCAAAATATTGACACTATTGAGGGAGAGTCAACATAGTTTGGATTATTAACATTAGCAAGTGAGAGAAATAGAAAAAGAAAGAAAGAAGGGAGAGTCTAGATGGAGAGAGAACAACAACGAGAGACAGAGATAAAGTTGGATAGTTAGTGGAAAGAGAAGGAGCGAGCAGAGGGCAAGAGAGACAGAGAGAGAGGGAGAAATAGTTGACATGCCTTGTATTAAAAAGGAGGCAGAGAGCATCCTAGTCCTTTGCAATGACCTTCAGATAGCCCTACTTTGCAATGAGCAATGAGAGCAGGGAAAGGAGAGAGAGATTTAAATTTGCCTTGAACAAATAAGGACATCTGGAGGACCATGGAGAACGTCTGTCTGGCCTTTAGTAGACAGAGAGCAAAATCCTATTTCATCTGTCTCCAGGGTTAGCGGGGTTGGGGATTCATCGAGAGAAAAGGCAGAGGTGGTGAAATAAAGTAGATTAGAGACAGATGTAGGCAACCATCTATGCAGATCCTCCTCCGCCATCACCACCGCACATCACACCTTCAAACATACTCTAAACCCATCCTTCCACTGAGGCTAAAACAAAAACACAAGGGGGGGGGGGGGGGGGGGTGGACGACACATAATACATAAATTAAGAGGTAGAGGAAAGAACGCAGACAAAGAGTGATGGGCAGCGAGGGCAAACTGAGGACGAACGAGACTGGCCATTAAAAGTATGCCCTATGAAGCTTGGCGGAGCTACTAAAGTACAATTCGTTTTTTAATCAATATGTTATGCTGGAATAATGATTATCAATGGATCTTTATTAAATTGTTCATCTTTCTCAATCACTGCCTCACTCACTCATTATTATCATCTTACTAATCATTTCATATATTAACTGTGGGTTGTTGTCAATCTTTCTCTTTTTTAGTATCAAGTTTTCAGCTGTTGAACATTGGCTGTGGGTCTCTCTCTCCCCCTCTCCCTCTCCCCCCCTCCTCCCCAAGTACAGTCTTCCACTCCTTTTGGTAGGTTCAAGGCTGAGGATAGTCAGCACTTTTTACCTAGATTCATTATAGGAAAAGAGAGGAGGGGAGAGGATATATAGGAGAGGGAGAGAGAAGGAGCAGTGAGATCTCAACTGGAAGAGCTTCCTGTGTGCCAGTTGGCACATGGCTTCTTCTGCGCTCTCTCTCTCTCTCTCTCTCTCTCTCTCTCTCTCTCTCTCTCTCTCTCTCTCTCTCTCTCTCTCTCTCTCTCTCTCTCTCTCTCTCTCTCTCTCTCTCTCTCTCTCTCTCTGCAGAAGAAGCTCATTACCAGCACCAACTCAATCAATGGCCTATGCAGTTGGGAGTGAAACACACAGACTTAACACACACATTATTGTCACATTATGTGATCAAATTACAATGACATAATTGTGCATGTTGCATGCTGCTCTTTTTTTTACTATACTTAAATTCTTATATTATACTTATTGAGAATATTGCTATATGGTGTGCGAGGAAGAGCATGAGTGTAATATAAAGGAGAAAAAAGAATGGAGTAATGGCAAAGTGGTTGAAGATAGTGGAGGAGGAGAGTGGTGGTGTGTGCGTGTGTTCGGGATCCGTTTGAGATCAGAAGTGTTAATGACTATGCAGATTATAGCCGGGACAACCCATCATGCCTCAGAGTGAGATTTGACTGAGAGATAATCCAGCTGGACACTCCTGATCCTCCATGATCAACGCCATCCATGAGGTTTTTACTTGCTTGAATATAGCAAGGGAGTTAATGGTAGATTTAAGATGTGAAAAAGTAGGTCCTGTCTATACATTTGTGTTTAAATGTGTTGACTGTCTGGAGCAACTCAATGGTCTATCTGGATTTTACACTTATAACTGTAATCAGAGACCCTGGTTAATTTCCAAACTTTGGCCCTATGTAAGACTCCTGCTCCGTTTGAACCTGCCTTACTCTCTCTCTTGCCATATCCATATAAGGCATAAAAGGCTATTTAAAAAGTATATATATACATATAGGTATTAGAATAAGAATATGACAATATGAAGCAACCACGTTCATCAACTTGTACAAATTGTTGGGCACATGTATGTCTCCTTGTATTGTCTACTTGTTTACAAATTTACACTTTTGTCCAAGCAGTTTGTCCCTGGTGTCTCTATCTCCTTGTCTGTCTCTGTCTCTCCCTCCATCTGCTTGTCCTGGCCAGATAACAACCACCATTAGAACCTTCATTCAAGTGCACGGTGTAAACGGCCTGGTACCCTTAATAGGAGTAGAAGCCACACACATGACTGCTACTGATAACAGCCGTGTTCGTCCGCTGCTGCGTGGGAACCCCCACGCACCGTTCCGCACCCTTCTCCAACATTAATCACCCAGAAAGACCGAAAAAAGCATTTCAGGTGTTCTTGGAAATACAACCCCCTGTGGGAGTTTGCGTCTGTAAGGGCATATCGTGTAATGAACGGCACGGTACATTAATGCCCGTTTAAGACCCCAGATGGTGGGGATTATAACATGGCTGGATGGAGCTGGAACCGAGGGATGAGAAAATAAAGGGAATAGACAGAGAGAGAATGGCAGAGAACAGGACAATGAGAGAAGGAAAATTATCTTTGACAATAATCGAATTAAAAGAGTAATCTGCTGATCAAACTGTATAATCTGAGAAGATGAGTTGGAGAAATGTAGTCGTTAAATAAACACACAAACACACACACACACACACACACACACACACACACACACACACACACACACACACACACACACACACACACACACACACACACACACACACACACACTGCACAACATAGGCCTCTTCACACGTTGTATTTTAATAAACCGATTGTGTAAGAATTCACTCAAATAAATAAATAAATAAATAACACAGCATTAGACACGATGAGGGATATGAAATGTTTGAAAGCGCAACAAATGAATGGTTAAAATGTGGTCTTACCTGGTAATAAAGTAAGACCAAACAGGAACAGCGATGCACTGAGGGCGCCCCACGGTTTCATGTCGCCGAGAAGGAACATACAGGTGTATAGTTATTTAGACAGCCCGGGAGCTGGGACAGCTGAGAGAGGGATAACACGGTCCCTAACCCTACTACAGCGGCTCGATGGAAAGCTCAGAGAGGGTTAACTGCTACAGCTGCTCGATGGAAAGTGGGGATTTCTACCAAAGGGCGCGAGAGACACACGGGGAAATCGGGCGCGCGTGCAGGAGAGCGGGACAGAGAACGCTAGTAAGCAGTCTGTGGGGCGGGCACTGATGTAGAGGTGCGCTGGACCCAAAAAACAAATGTGAGTAATGCCACAGTAATAAACCACATTACCTGTTCACATGCAATGTTCAACGTTAAAACAAGTCCAATAGACGCATAAAGACACAATTAAATAAATTAAAGGTCGAATATGTACGATTTCGACAATTTGTAAAAACGACTATTATGTTTTATATTTTCTTTTCTTGTGTACTAACATAATAACAAGTGTTTTCAACCTTTGCTAATCCCTGGGAAATCCCTACTTTTGAATTGGAAGCGTTCCGTGGAATTTCGAAGCACCAGCATCCGGGAAATATCGGAAACCCGGGAAACGTTGGGAGTATCCACTCTATTGTTTTTTTCATTCAATATTTTTATTCCTCACTCTGATGGAACACGATTATTCAGTCCAGTTTGCAGCGACTTCTGTTGCCGAAGCTTTCCATTTAAAGCACAAACGTACGGGTGAATCAAACGACACAAAAAGATTATCCGACAAGAGGAGAGATAGGCCTACTTAATGTAAAGCAATCTTTTTACTTGAAAACAAATATTTTTTTAAACCAACTATTTCACAACCAGTTAGGAAGCCCTCACAGCGGTTAATGTCAGCGAAGTTTTTGTGGCACATGCTTTGGTAGGAGGTCAGGGACTGGATGGAAGGGCAGAGGGCGAAGGTCCATCGTTACATCAAGGTGCTATTGGCGCTGTTTGAGGTGCCGGAGCGACGGTTTGATCACATGAACGTGGACCCATTGGATCCACTTTCCCCCTCCCGTGGTTTCACCTATTTCCTCACAATGGTGGACGGGACCACCAGGTGGCCATAGTCCTTGACTTGACTTTCACATCGACATGATTCAACCATTTCAAACTTTTTTTCCCAACAGCTCAGCTATTCTACATTTTATCAAAATGTATTCAAACTTTATCCCTTTATCTATCTGTTTAACTCTGCACTTTAATTGTTTGTTTTTGTATTTTTCTTTTTAAATGGTGTGCATGTTTACATTGTTTACTCCAATAAAGCATTCAACTTTTGAACTCTGTTCTAATCTTTTCCCTTGATTTAGGCTATTCAACATTCCTTTACGTCTAAAATTGTTGCTTTATTAAAAATATTTTGAACCTCATCTTGCACTACAGCACTCACCTCATTTTCTGCAGGAAAAACATTTTATTAATATTGTATTTCAATGTTCTACTGCATGGCAGAATGTAAGGAGATACAAGTATAGGTTGTAAAATTATCAGTAGCCTAATAGTAAGTTAGGCCTACTGTAGAATTATGGTATAAATTACAGCCATTTGTTACAAAACATATAACATAGGCCTACATTTCTGTACTTGCGTATGGACCGAGTATAATAGGGTGTAAAACATACGCCAATGAGCCTTGTATAATAATTAAGATAATGGCAACTTGCCGAATTCCCGTGTTACTGGAGCCATGGAACATATAGGACAGGTAACTAACCTATCCGGCCGCTGAAATGGGACAAACCTACTGGGCTCACGGGAGAGAAGAAAACTTCACAGCTAGCAGAGCAATTATTCCTTTTTCCCATCCTCCCTAAAAACTGTGTGAAAGTATGTGCTTCATGTAACACAACCATATATTGCTCTAATATTTTGCTCTTGGATTTCTTTTTGCATCTGACAGGATTTGAAACACGCTTGATGGGGCAACAAATCTAAAATAATGTCAGCATAACTAAAATTTGAGGTTGAAGCTCCTATACGTTGGTCATTTCATATAAATTATTCAGTGTACAGAACAAAAGCCGACGTTGGAAAACTCCCCAACCACTACCCACCAACCTCAGAGCACCAGTAAAAAAAAAAAATGTAGGCCAATAATAAATTATATACATGACTATCTGTATAAGTGTGTAAGAGAAAATTTAGAACGGCTAATTCTATCTTCTAGAAAGTGAGTGGTGTGAACAAACTATCCATCTGGTTGGATCAGGGAATTAAAGGCTTGGTCTTTGGGTGGAAATGCAAGGGCAACTTCAACAATATGTATCTCAATCTCATATGATGCTTAAACAATGTTTACTAATATCAACACAGTATCATATAGATTGATTTTGTTTCACTATATTCCAACATTTATTATGCCATAATTGTATCATTGCGCAACAATCCTAATTCATCTACTGCACTGCATTCTCTCAGACTCTGTTTAATGGTTTCAAGAATGAAACCCAGTTACTTATTATGATCTAAATTAAACAACAATTGGAGAGTATGGATTGTATGTGACATTTGTATATGCCGTGTATTTCATTTTCTGTTGACAGCAGGTACATTTTGTGTAGAGTTGTTGGCATAGATAGACTGATCATTCCGTATATTTTCTCTAAGCGTCTGCATGTGTAAGTATTGTTTGGTGGTTAACTTCTTAAGGACTCCCAAGGTTAATTGAGGAGGCCATGCCAGTTCCTTTTGTAAATGAAAGAGTTATAGTCAGGCGAAGAGCCAGATTTTAGGCCCAGTGTGCCAACAATAAGACTGATGGATGGAACCTATCTTTAATGAACAGGTTCTGAGGAGAGGCAAGGGGAAGCACCATTTTAGTAACACTGCCAACTGCCTGTTTCTATTCCAGCATGTTCTTAACATTAGGATATTGTGGGTTGTTATAAGTTACATCATGTTCTATCAGAAAATTGAAGTTTCATATGCATAGTTATATAAATTAATGCTTAAAGGAACAATGTGTGTAATTCAGTGGCAGTGAGGTTGTAGATTGCAGACAACTGAATCACTTATTCATCTTGAATCTCATCTTATCATTAAATAGTATCTATGCCATTTTGTCACTGTTAAATAAACTGCTAAAATAAAACAATCATTTGAGGAAAATAAGAGTACAACCCAATGCTTTTACCAGTCTCTGCCAACCAGTTAGTGAATATTCCACTCTGATCTGTGTGTGGATGTGTGAAGCTCTGTTTAGGCAGCGGTTGATGTTGATTGCCAAGAGAGGTTAAAGCTTCTCGGACACTTGGTGTCCAAATGTGCAACTGTGTGTGTTGTGCATTTCATATACAACATGGCTCAAATTAACACTGACACACAATGATGGTACTAAAAATGTATGACAAAGTTGCCATGTGTCATAATAACCATGAGGACAACATTAGGCCAGCACTATTAATTCCAACTTCTAGCCAGTAAGAAGACTGCCAAAACATTATATCAGGCCTCCAACCATGATTTACAGAGTATCTGCTACTTAAGAAATACCCAACATATGAAAACTGTTGACGAATTTTCAACATGCCATTTCACATTGATGTACACATATAGGCCTACAATGAGAATGTAGCAAGGTACTAACTGAAACTAGCTAACCGTATCACTCTGAAGCACACTGAAGTGTCATGGTCTTTACAGCTTCTCATTGGTGACTTGACAAACCCTAATGTGGTAATTCCTGTGGTTTCAGGGGTTAAAACAGTAAGAGGTTATCTCTTATGGGATGAAATAACAATGGACAAAACTGCTATGTCAACTCCTTATATGCAGCTGCATTGCATTTCTCTCTTAGAATAAAAAAGCTAGGCTACATTAACTAACTTAAACCCTTTGTAAACAACCAAACAGATAATTTATCTTTTAGCTTCACACATTGGTCCAAGGTGCTTTTATTCAACATATAAATCTGTGTTATAAGAAAACACCATGGAAGTATAGAGTTATGTGCATTTAGCCTTTCAGTATTGGCCTATGCAGAAATGTGTTCCCCCAAAAGCATAAAAACACTGCCTCCATATGGACTCTTGTATTTCCACTAGAGGGCGGTAGCCTTCAAGTATTTGTCTCACTGCCTGCAGTCTAGAGGAAGGTTGACACCTGTATAAGCTCAATATGTTAATGTAAATGTGAAGACATGCAAGAATGCTTTACGTCTCTATCTTATGTAGCTTCCAAAAATCATTTAATTTACTTTTGCATTGGCTATTGGATGAAATAAAGAAATAGAATTCAAGCTTATTACGGTATGCTTTAATTCATACTGTAAAATTTGATCTAGGCCTGTCTTTTACATAATTTAATCATATACAACAGACTTCCTTTACTCTTCACCAGTCTTTAGATTTGACATCAGATAAAATAATATTTTTTCCTTGAAGGCATGAAAACACACAAAGTTGTCTTCTGTTTCAAGGCATTTACAGACAATATGTTTGAATTCTGTTGACAAACTTTCAACATGTAATTTTACATCGATGAACACAAATACATTTTAGTAATGTACTAACGTAAACTAGCTATGCGCATCAACCTGAAGTGTCCTAGTCTTTACACCGTCGCATTTGTGACCCAACTTCAAACAACAGCTTATTCCTCTGGTTTCTGGGATTAAAACAGCGGGAGGCAGGTTATATAGGAAGAAATAACATCGAACATAACTGCTGTCAACTCTGCATTGCATTTCTTTCTTAATAATAAAACCTCTAGGCTAGATTATACAAACATATTATTGGTTAAACATTCACTTCAAACATTGGTCCAAGGTCCAAGGTCCTTTTATTCACCACAAAACACAGTCCAAATTTTTTTTTGTTTTGCATGTGGTAGCGTGTCAGTCAGGTGCAAAACAAGCACAAACCTGATTCATTGCAGTCATGCATTGTTGTCTCTAACTGGTTTAGGCCATCAATGCAGTCTGTTTCGATACAAATGTAATGTAACATTACTAAAAATGAACAGGTCACATTTAAATCTTTTTTGAACAGTAACAGATGTTTTTTGTTTCTTGTTTACTAGCTAACGATTTGTTTTGATGCATGTCAGACGACTTAAACATATAAGCAACACAACCAGGTGCCTGCAACATCAACGCAACATAGTTTATAGAAGCTCCCTATGTAGATATAAAGGCCAGGGCTAATTCTCAGGTAACGAAAAACACAAAAAAAAATATTTTCATGGGATTAGACACTAATTAAAACATACTTATGAATATTATATTTGATAGCTGCCAAGTTGTTTTTGCTTAATGCCATCAAATCATACAACAGTTACAACTGGAGAGAGTTTGGGGCGTTGCAAAGTGTTTTAAAATCGGAGACATCAGGCTTTTCTCAATCTGCGTTCTTGTCTGTAGGCCCTATTTGTGTTGTGGTCATTGTGAAACTTCATCTTTTGCGGACCCCAAAACACACTGTCCCAAAACACAAGTTGGCATATCACAAAGAACGGTTAAAATTCCCAAAAGTTTTCTCAACACGCCCATTTGACCAAGGATGCAGCGGTTGGTAACTTGGTGGACTTGGCAGGACAGATATCCCAGCATTTATTTCGGGATTCAAGCAAGGAGCACCAAGCAGCAGAGCAGACCAAAGACAGAAAGTTTTTTGCAATTGTGTAATACGATTTCATCACCAAATGTGACAGGAATCGACTGTGGAGATTTCCGAATGATGGCAGTTTTATTAGAATTGATGGCAAATCAAAAAATTTGGGTCAACCTTTCGGCGTTGAGATATAAGCACCTGCAAGGCAAGCTAGCTAGCCAGCCGACCCTCACAGACCCCTCTCACTCCAAAGACCACTGCAGCCTACGTATTGTACTTATTGTTCAGCCTATATTCCTACAATCAAGCTCCAACTATTGATGGGTTTGTGACCGAATCAGTTCGAAAGAACGACTCTTTAACAAGAACGAACCAACCTGATTCCACATTTCAGTTATCTCTCGTTCGTCTCTATCGTTCGTTCTCCCAGACTCGACTCCCACTCGCTGACTCGCTGTTCAATGTGTTAAATTAGCAGAGTGGTGAAGAGAGACTGGCCTGGGCAACAACAACCCGATTCCGGACATGAAGCGCCCCTCAGCTGAAAGGAACTTAATTGTAATGTTATGTGTTGATTGATGACCGTTTGAACGATTGTCTGAGAACGATGGAGGAGCTGAGTCCGACTGACTAAGCTGAGAACCGTGCATTCCATGATTAACCACTACCGGAAACGCGACTGAATGAACAAAAGATTCTGAACGATCCTTCTTGGCGACTGACCGACGCGAACTGAATCAAGGAAAAGAATCATGAAATCCATCATTAGCTCCAACTGCCATGAGGGCTGATGTCCCCGCACCCCACTTAGAGGCAGGTCCGGCACTTTGGTCCCGGGTACGACTCGACACCACTTGTGCATTTAAAGAGGTAATGGAAACTCAAATCAGGGCAGCAGAAAAAAATAAATTTAAGTTGGGTGTGTAATACCCCGGTCATGACCAGTGTCAATATAGCACAAAGAAACAGAAACTAAATGGCGAAATTCGACCAAAATGAAAACCAAAACTTTTATTTTGGTATCCTTGGATTTTTATATTAGGGTCAGAAATATAACCCTATTTCATGCAATGCCTGCAATGTTAGGTAACTGATGTCACCACTTAACATTATGATATTTTAGTGTGGTTTTCTAAAAAAGACGCAGCCTATCGTACTTTTCAATCAACTCTCTTCAGGATAAAACTGAAGCAACTGGCTGATACAGATTCTTCAATCTTGTATGTCTAAACGGAACATTAGCCTTTGATAGACATTCATTTCACAAAACACAAATACATGTAAAACCTCTATCATTATTGTTTTCAAAGTATATTATAGACTTCATTGGCTTGGAGGTGCAAACTTTGTGCTACCGTCTTTGATAAAAGGGTGCTTGAACACTATCGCTTGCAACATAGTAATTTCTCCTCAGAAAGTCCATTGCCTTGTCCCGATAATGAATTTCTGAAACATTTCATTTGTTCAGTAAATGCACTGAAAACTCACTTAACCCGGTGATATACTCTTGTGCAAATTGACATTCAAATGGGATGTGTGTTCTTTTCTGTGCAATGTGTAAATTCAAACAACCTTTTAATGCCAAAACTGTAATTTAAGGACACATTTCAAACAATATGAGATGGATTGTCCATTCAAAAAATTCAATACAATACTAATGTGTATTCCTCCTTCAATGCCAGTCAGGTCCCAGATTTTAAGACTGAGATTGCTTTTCATAAACTGACCACCAACCAATTCACAGCCAAGTTGAATCTGAACATTTGAGGTTAATGATTCTCAATCAAAAATAATAAGGTTTTTCATTCAAAACTGAAATGTAAAGGAAAATGCTGGCATTTCTTCATCCTGATTATTCCTTGTCCAACTGAATGGTTCTCAATCATTGATTATCTCTATATTTCCTCTAGGTAGAATTCCTATTCAGTGACGGAAATGTTCCATATGACAGAACAGGGAAACTATTAAGTTACCTAGGGAACAAAAGCACGGCAGTTTTGAGACCTTTGCTGCCAAATGGCATGACTTAAAACCATACCCCAATGATATGGTTCATTGGTGGCAGAAGCCGTCTGAACAAGCCAGGATCTCAGACAGGATGGGATGGTTGGAATAAGAGCCTGAGGTGGAAGATGGGGAACTTCCGTACCAAGTTGACTCATGACGGATTTCAAGAGGGAGCTGTAAATTCTGGCAAAAAAGGAGCAGAATAAACAGACAAACAACCTCCTCATACTAACATCGAATGACCAAAGAGGACAGAGGTGATTTTCTTCCCTTTCCAAGAGGTGAAGGGACTGAAAACCTTGAACCATTGAGAATCCAAATAGATAGATGAAGTGAAGATAAGTTACAATAACCTCTCCCTGTTTGGAAAGTTAATGCAGGCCACCTTTACCCTGCGATGCATAGAGGTCATCAGTAGTTTTTTATCCAGCTGACCCTGATTGCCACAGCCATCAACATTTTTTACTTAAAATTTTAAAAATAATAAATAAAACACTTTGTTTATAAAGGACAATTAACCTTAAAACCGTTAGTGTTCGATTGCGGCACAACCCCCCCCTAGTGCAGACTTGGTAAATGGTAACATATGAAATGTATTACTAACACAGACACACAGATTAAATTCAATCTGTGTGGTCTGCCTATGAGGTTAAAGCCAGAAAGCAGCATGCATGGATGCTCCTCATGTCCCCGCTGAACAAACAGGAGTGAGCCCAGAGCTGTGGTGGTCAGCAGTCATTAGGGCAGGTTGGATAGTTCTTAATGACTGAATTCTGAGTTTTCCTTGAAACACTGACCGCCACTTAGTAAAACAAACCAGGCTAATGAGCTGGAGAACGCAGATTGCCTCTAACTGCCTAGTACAACATCCCTTATTGGTACAATGGACAAAATGGAACAGAAGACCATGTGTTCAATTCATCTGGCTCTAAACTTGGTTTATCTAATCATATATTTATATATATATATATATATATATATATATATATATATATATATATATATATATATATATATATATATATATATATATATATAAATATATATATGATTAGAGAAACCAAGTTTAGAGCAAGATGAATTGAACATATATATATACATATGGATACACATATTTAAACGTTTAAATTGTCTTTGATATGCATCTGCTAACTAAAGGTTAATTCAACACAACAAATAAACCAGATAGAACCAGATCGTCATATTTTTATGTTTATGTTAGCAAATGAACAATCTTGAAATAATTATAGATTTAAGACTTGCCCCAACTCTGACTGCTTTTAAAAAAAGACTGAAGACTTGTATGTTTGCTTTAGCTTTCTGCTTAATCTTAAAAACATCTCACTATCTATAATTATTTTTTCAACTTTGCCTTTGTTTTCTATTACTTATCTATTTTATTTTATTATTTCATTTTATTTTATTGCATGACAATGTTTGATTGTGAAACACTTTCTGCCTTGTGCATGAAAAGTGCTACATAAATAAAGTTGCCTTGTCTATAATCATTTGTAGAATCTAGAACCTAACGAATTATGAGAGATTTTTTTAAAGGGAATAATGTGCAATGCAAGCAACAAAAAAATATGCAGTGGGGTGAAAAGTTTCCTTAAATCACCCACATCTAGCAAACACTCCTGTTGCGACGCAAGTTTGGAAATGGGCGTGACCGAACATGATAATCACCAGCTCTTGGGGTATAAAGTGAAAGGATTTCCTCTGTTCATTCTCACAGCCAACAGTTCTCAACAGCTGAAGCAGAGAAGCATCTCTTCCACCTTTTCCTCCCATCTACAGGTCACTTCTCCTCCAACCCTCAGGTATGATGATCCGGCCAGCTTCTCTATCAATTCTGTACATCCCACCTTAAATAGCCTGTCTCTCCACCCAACTGCTTTTTACTTTGTCTCCATTTCACCCACTTTCTCTTTCTTTGTCTCTCTCACAACCTCCTCTCCCATCCTCTTCCTCACATTGTCTTATCTTTCTTTACTCTCTCAATCCTCCTCAAGAACATGCTTTCTACTCCCCCTTCTTAACTTCCATGACCTTGTTTTTGTCTCCTTGTTATTTTGTGCTCAATCTGTTCGACCCTGCATCCATATTCAATGTGTATGTGTGTGTGTTTCTGCGCCATCAGTATGTCCAGGTTACTCCACGCTGGTTCCATCATGGCGGTGCTGCTGGCCTTGTCCTGGTCCAGTCTTGAGGCGATGGCTCCTCCACAACACCTCTGTGGCTCCCACTTAGTGGACGCTCTCTACCTGGTCTGTGGGGACAGGGGCTTCTTCTACAACCCCAAGAGAGCTGTGGACCCCATGCTGGGTGAGAAACAGCACTAAGTGATATATATGTATGAATGTTCTCTGATGGGTACAATAGTGGCAAAGCGGTAAAATATATTTGCTCAATGTTGTATCAGTGAAGCACGAGGCCCCAGGCCCAAACACTTAAGCACACTAGAATAGACCTAAAAGTTAAGTGACATTAAGTTTTACTTCTTAATGCTTTCTTAATGCTAGACAAAAAGTATAGAGTACTTTTGATGTGAAGTTTACATACAATAGAGTAACTGGGGAAATCAACCTTATGGTCTCATTTTCTTTTGGTCGTGTTTCTTGGCAGGCTTCCTGTCTCCCATGGCGGGCGGAACCAGAGGGGATAAAGAGGTGGCTGAACTGGCCTTCAAGGACCAGATGGAGGAGATGGAGAAGAGAGGCATTGTGGATCAGTGCTGCCACAGACCCTGCAACATCTTTGACCTCCAGAACTACTGCAACTAGAATAACTAATGTGTAACTTAGCACACCAATGAAGTGCTCCCCCCAGACTAGCTTGAATGTTCTTGAATTTTCTACTTTTGGATAATGTAGTTTGGCTAATAAATTATCTTTGCTATCTTGAATTGCTGTTCTCTCGCATCAATCAACACTTTGCTGTCTCCAAAAACACCAGCTTCTGAGATAAGACTTAAATATTAATCCATTTTGCAAAGACGGAAAGCTCCATTCAACCATTCACAAACCAACAAAGGAGCTAGCTATCTATGTGTATACCCAATTAATATAATTAATGTGCACTGGTGGTTAGTTAACCAGGTTGTTGTTGCATAATGGGGTAACAGGTGTGATTCTTATCAAATCTAACAGTTCACATAAACTGGCGAGCAACACTTTAAAATTATTTGTAAAACAAACCAGCCTAATGTGCTGGAATAATGATGACACAACTCTTTCAGCTATTTCTGGATGCCAGCTTTGTTCCCAGGGCATGGAAGGAGACTACCATCATTCCTGTTCCTAAAAAGCCTCATGCTAAATCCCTGAACGATTTCCGACCTGTGGCACTCTCACCTCTATCCTCTGCAAATTTATGGAGAGAGTTGTTGCAGAGGAACTCACCACCATGGTTGGAGAAAGTCTGGATCCGTTGCAGTTTGCCTATAAAGACGGGGTGTGGAGGATGCCAGTCTAGCTCTCCTTGACACTGTGACAAGGAGAGCTTTGTCAGGATTTTATTCATGGATTTTTCCTCAGCCTTCAACACAGTAATTATCAACACACTTCTACATCACCTTCAGCAGCTACAAGTCAACCGAACACTGATGCTCTGGATTAAGGAGTTCTTAATGAACAGACCCCAGCATGTGAGAGTACATGGTGTGACATCTACCAACAACATATTAAATACAGGGATGTATCTTGTCACCAATTCTCTTTTCTATATACACAAATGAGATCACCTGCAAGATCAATGGACTAAAACTATTTAAATATGCTGATGACATGGCGTTGGTGGCCAACCTGACAGGCGAGCACACCCTGTCCACTTAAAGGCAGTATGTCAGCACCATGGCCCTGTGGTTCAAGGAGAGCTCACTGCAACTAAACATCAGCAAGACCAAAGAACTGTGTTGCCATAAGTGCTGGGCACCCAAAACCCCACATTCACTCTCCACACCTTTAAGACTGGAGGGGCTTGTGGTTGAACAGGTTAAACATTTCAAGTACCTTGGCACCCAGATTGCCCCGCCTGTCCTTCACCCAGCACGCAGACGGAGTTTACAAAAAAGCCCAACTGAGGAAGCTGAAAGGGTTTGATGTCAGAAAGGACATTTTATTAACGGTTTATCAGACACTGATCAAATCAGTCATCTCCTTCAACATAACATCTTGGTACAGCTTCCTAACAAGCAGATGCAAGCGGAAACCGGCTAGGATAATTAAGCAGGCAAGCAAGATAACCAGCATCCAACAAAAACAGCTTTCAGACTTGCACACTCAAGCAGTGGAAAGGAAGACCAATTCCATTCTCCTGGATCCCTGCCACTCCCTCCACGGCTGTTTTGAGCTGCTTCCATCAAGCAGAAGATACAGAGTGCCTCTAGCCAAAAAATCTCTCTATACAGAATCCTTCATACCCAAGGCAATTCACACACACATAGCATACTTTTTACACAAGCACCACATACACACAATTAGAGAACAGACTGCCTTCAATCAAAGACAATTTTCTAATATGGCAACATGTTGGACAAATAAAGCTTTTGAACTTTGATAGGCAGATTGCCTCTAACTGCCTCGGACAACATCGCTGATTGGTACAATGGACAAACGTGGAGCAGAAGACCATGGGCCCTATCTTGCATCCGGCGCAATTGGCTTAATCACTGGCGCATGTGTCGTTGCTAGTTTGCAACTGGCGCAGTGTTCTTTTCCCTCCTGCGCCACATGTCGGTAAATTAGGGAATGATCTTGCGCCCCAAGGGGCGGCTCGGCGAAAGGAGGAGGCGTGTTCTGGCGCAAACGTTCCCTGGTGCTATTTTGACGTTTCAGAAACCACTTGCGCCACAAACCAGGAGATACCTGGTTTAAAGTCAGTGGCGCGGTTTTCAGATGCTATTTTAAGGGCGCATGCATAATGTTGCTTGTGCACCTCGCGCATACACTTTGCTTCTCTCATCTACCTAGCCACACATTCTTGGTAAATTATTTGGGAAGGAACAGCTGATACAGTGGTAATAAGTTTTACTTTTATATCAATGCATCTGCAAACACCGTACAGCAAACACATGCGCATGCCCATAACTCTTAGGATTGGTGAGTATTTGATTGTGAGAAAACATTGTTTAACCGTGAGTGAGTGTTATAAAGAATGAATGAATGCGGGCGCGCGTGTGTGTGCGTCCATCTGTTTAATCACGAGCAAACTAAACACGTAACGCATAATACAGTCCATGGCAATGTATATTAACGGGGGGAAACATGTATATTAGGAACACAACGATAATGCAGACAATACTGATAAGAAACAATGTTTATAATGTATTGCGTGTATCATTAAATATCATTAAATAGAACCACATTAAATAGGACTCAGTAATTGAAGTTGTGGAAATAAACCTTATTCCATGCGTGAATTAGGCCACATTATTTGGCCATAAACTGAGCCATTTGAAGTTTGAAATTCATCTGCATCTGTCTCATCGGACACTGCAGACACGCTGTCAAAATATCAACTTGTCAGATTGAAATGCGCTCATGGCTCTTAAAGGTGATGGGAGCTGGCACTCTCATTGGTTTATTCCACGTTACGCCCATACCACATCTACGGGTAATTAGGCTACTTCAGACCAACCCTTTTTAGATTTGCGCCTGGCGCGAGACATTTTTCGCGCCAGTAAACTAGCGACATCGCCATAGAACCGCCCACAAAGCTACTTGCGCTTGGTGCTTCTCACTTGCGTTTAAGACCGTTAAAATAGGGCCCCATGTGTTCAATTCATATTGCTCTAAACTTGGTTTATCTAATTATATATCTATACATATATATATATATATATATATATATATATATATTGGTGAGTAAAGGTTAATTGAACACAAATAAACCAGATAGAACCAGATCATCATAATTTTATGTTTATAAATGAACAATCTTGAAATAATTATAGAATTAAGACTTACCCAAACTCTGACTACTTTAAATCTACTTTAATCTATGATTTTTTTTTTTACTTTGCCTTTGTTTTCTTTACTTATCTATTTTATTTTATTATTAAATTTTATTGTATGACAATGTTTTAATGTGAAGCACTTTAAGTCTGCCTTGTGTATAAAAAGTGCCTTGCCTTGCCTATATTCATTTGTAGAATCTAGAACGATCGAATTATGGGAGATTTTTTTAAAGGGAATAATGTGCAATTCAAGCAAAAAGAAAAAATGCAGTGGGGTGCAAAGTTTCCACAAACAACCCACAGCTAGCAAACACTCCTGTTGTGACGCAAGTTTGGAAATGGGAATGACCAAACATGATAATCACCAGCTCTTGGGGTATAAAGTGAAAGGATTCCCTCAGTTCATTCTCACAGCAAACAGTTCTCAACAGCTGAAGCAGAGAAGCATCTCATCCACCTTTTCCTCCCATCTACCGGTCACTTCTCCTCCAACCCTCAGGTATGATGATCCGGCCAGCTTCTCTATCAATTCTGTACCTCCTCCTACCTTAAAAAGTCTGTCTCTCCACCCAGTTGCTATATACTTCGTCTCCATTTCACCCACTTTCTCTTTCTTTGTCTCTCTCACAAACTCCTCTCCCATCCTCTTCCTCACATTGTCTTATCTTTCTTTACTCTCTCAATCCTCCTCAAGAACATGCTTTCTACTCCCCCTTCTTAACTTCCATGACCTTGTTTTTGTCTCCTTGTTATTTTGTGCTCAATCTGTTCGACCCTGCATCCATATTCAATGTGTATGTGTGTGTGTTTCTGCGGCATCAGTATGTCCCGGTTACTCCACGCTGGTTCCATCATGATGGTGCTGCTGGCCTTGTCCTGGTCCAGACTTGAGGCGATGGGTCGTCCACAATACTTCTGTGGCGACCACTTAGTGGAAACTCTCAACCAGGTCTGTGGGGACAGGGGCTACAACCTCACGAGAGCTGTGGACTCCAATGCCGGTGAGAAACAGCTAGCTATATATATATATATATATATATATATATATATATATATATATATATATATATATATATATATATATATATATATATATATATATATATATATACATATATATATATATATATTTAAATGTTCTCTGATGGATACAATAGTGGCATAGTGCTAAAATATATTTGCTCAATATTGTGTCAGTGAAGCACAGGCATCCATGCCCTAACACTTACGCACAGTAGAAGGGACCTAAAATTTAAGTGACATTAAGTTGTATTTCTTAATGCTTCCTTAATGAGTAGTAAACTGTTAGACAAAAATAAGTACTTTTGATGTCAAGTTTACAATAGACTAGAGTAACAGGGAAATCAACCTTATGGTCGTGTCTCTTGGCAGGCTCCCAGTCTTCCACGGCAGGCGGAACCAGAGGGGATCAACTGGCCACGAACGCCGAGGTTCAGTGCTGCCACGGAAACGGCTGCAACATCTATGACCTCCAGAACTACTGCCACTAGAATATCTAATGTGTAACTTAGCACACCAAGGAAGCAGGCCCGGTTCTACGGGGGTGCATAAGCATGCATTGCACCCCCAAAAAAAATGTTTGCACCCTCAATTGAAAAAAAATAAAAAAGATTATTTTTCTTTATAAATATGATAAAAAATAATAAAATACTTGCTCACAAAACAAATTGTAATGAAACCTGTGACAATTTCCATTAAATACCATTGAGATATCAGCATCCAACATCACTCTGACTGTTCACCAAACTGACAATCACTCCGCATTTATGTGTGGTGTTTTGTTTATATGTTGCTTGGCAACAGTCCGCTCAGTGGGGATCTATTTTTGTTGCCGGAAGCAATTTCATTCGTTTATATGATTAAATAAACAAACAAATCAAAATCTATTGTCAATTATTATTATTAACAGTACATTTTACTAGTATAACTGTTGTATAAAGCAATATCACACTCGAGGTCGCAATGTTGTCGCTCTATATCATCGCTGCTGTGATTGGCCGCCGGCCGGCATCGTGTGCAAAATGCACGCACCCATATAGTATATCTATGGTGCGCACGGTAGTGACGTTGAACTTCTTCGGCAGCAACAGTTATATATCCGTTGGATATCCGTTGGATATCCAATACATGTATTAAATGTATTATGTTCATAAGAACCCATATTTCTTTTTATTGCATTTATTTACAATCGTGTTAACTTTAAGAGTATGATTACTTTTTGTTCAAAGTTCAAAGTCTGAAAGTGTTCTTTCCTTGTTCAGCTAAAATCTGTTTTATTTATAAGTGGCAATGTACAATTATTTGTTACGTCAAATATCCTGCCACAATTTATAAAAAAAATAATCGTTATTTTTGAATTGCAGTCACATGTTTTTTTTTTTGTGTAGAATTCTGTTCTTTTTTACACCTCAAAAACCTATCTCATATTCAAAGCTATCTAAGATATCAATAAGCTAATGTTGCAGCTGAAATGTTCTCCACATCACAAGACATGATATGATACCATCTTTTAAGCACAGTAATTGTTTGTTGTCCCAACATGTCAGTAGAACTACGCAGAAGTGCTTGTCTATGGTAGGAAAAGCCTGTGTGTAAAAAAGCGAAGTCTGAACTGAAGCTGGGTAGCTGGTTTTAGTATAGTACTGGTGCACCCCCTGTAATCTCAGATGCACCCCAAGGCATTCTGTTCTGGAACCGGGCCTGCAAGGAAGTGCTCCCCTAGCCTGGCTCCGCCCGCCTAAGTACTTCTGCTCAATTTGAATTTCCCTTCAGTACTTGGTCTGGGTCTGCGGTACGTTATTGGGTTTTCTCTGTCTACATTTTCTGCGTTCAATCAGCGAACAGAGGGAGTGGCTGAGATCAATGACGTTAAAGTCAGCTCTCGTTGACGGACATCAGCCATGCGCACAACGCAATTCCCGGCCAATTGTTAGCGATTGGTTATGGAAAGTGTAGCTTAAACCTTTGCCGAATGTAGATATGCAATCATTAAAGCCGGGCACCAGCAATATTAACCTTCAATCAAATAAATGATTAAGTTAAATAAAGAGAGCCATACTCTTGTGACCCTTATTAACAATATCTGACTCAGCCCATTGACAATGCAACTCTGAAACCAAACTACAATTTAGAAATAGTGGAAGCCCCCACACAGGTTACCAATGAAGGAAAGGAATGGAATCAGAGGCTTTTGCCTGCAAGACAATAGGATTTATTTGATTATAAAATCGGAATCACTGTTGATATCAATTTAGTAAAGGTGGTATGGTATGGTCTGAAATGAAAGTTGCAGACTAAATGGTAAGTAACCCTAACGTATAACACAGCACACTTTTATGTGTGCACTCACTTGGTTTATCACAGCTGACTCAAGTTGTAATGGAAATGATAATAGAAATATATCATAAAAATAAATAACAAATAAACAATTGAGTCTGCTCAATACCAGGCACCGGAGATACGAAGGAACAGGCAATCTTAACTAAAGCAAATATAAATGGTTGACTATATATATATATATATATATATATATATATATATACATATATATATATATATATATATATATATATATATATATATATATATATATATATATATATATATATATATATATATATATTTACATATACCTATAGTAGAGAGAATAACATTGTTAATTTAAGGAGCTACTCGTAGTGGCATAAATCCGTTCTACGATTTCCAAACTGCAATAATAAACAAAATCTGCAAGCAGTCCCTCAAGGTATTCACTACCCTTATTTTTAATTGGTTATTTTTTATGCAATAAGAAATCTTCTTTACATTTCAGATCGACAGGTCCATAGAGAATGTGTGGGCAAATTGTGTCTCATTTTATCCAGTATTTATTTATAACTTAATAACAACATTTTGGAAGTTTTCACTCAACCTTCTCTGTAAAAAGAAGTCTATCCAAACGTAAGTTGCTGGTAAAAGAGACGAAAATGTTCAGCATGTAAAATAAGGCTTGTATACACCAAGTTTCAGAAGTGTTTCATCAACAGGGCAGCGGGGCCGCTTGTCTGACCGATTTTGACATTGAATTATAGCGCCCCCTATGGGCGATTGGTTCTATACTTTTTGAACACCTGCTTATCGGGAAGTCAAAAAATAATCCCTGGCCTATGAAAGACGCCCTAGATCGCACGGGGCCCCATGTCCATGGAAGCTGTTGTACTAATAAACCCACTATATTTATATAAGAAAATCATGTGTTAAAGACACTGTAATGAGTGACAACTGCCCACCAGCATAGCAAAAACAGAACTGCTATATTTCGTTCTTGTCGTCTAAATACAACCAATCTCACGGGAGCCCGCTGGTGACATTATGCATTCATATTCATTAGATATCCTTAAAGCCACCATTTTTATTTCATAATTCATAATTTTCCCATTTCCACCAAGTTATGATGCATATAATAGGCCTCCCTGTTGGAAAGGTTGAGCATGGTTCAACCTAACAAAATAAAATACAAATGCGTTCCTATTCTTTGGAAAAACGCCAAATAAACTTAATTGATAGACAATGTTATAAATTTCGTATTTGAGATAGGGTAGCCTATGTATTCTATTTCAAAATACAAAATACAAGGGTTGTTGACAATCGTAAAGCGGTCTCAACCTCAGATTATCATCGGCGGGCGGTGCTGGAACACCTGGTAACCTGGGCGGGGTCAGGTGCAATTGTTTACACTCAGCTAGTCTTTTGTTTACGAAGGGGGTGTGCGGCACTTACATTCACTGAACTGTAGCCAGTCGATACCAGTTCATGAACTCGGATAAGAAACTATTCTATTGTTTGGGAAAATGCTTTCATTGGACGTAGTCAACCGTAGCTGTTAAATATTCCGAGGATGTAAGAGGATTTTGGATTCCCTGTCCGTCGTTCCATTGCTTATTGAGGAGGCGGATGATACTGACAAGATGCAATACATCCACGTCGCTGAAGACATGTGCAGAAATGGTAGGTAAACACTTCCCGCAGGTATTTCTTGACTTTGTAGCATTAGTTATTTTCAAATTAAATGTTGGTTGCTGCTAAATCAATGGATAGCCTAATATCATCTACGATACAACCAATGATTTCCACAACAAACCAACCCCAAAAGTCTTTATATTTTTCTTACTGAGATGGTGGTTGTCTTCATTAATCATTTTAAATGACTAAGTTTGTTTTTCATTAGTTATTACTATTATTTTATATATACTTTTTGTGTGATTGTAATATGTGACATTTGAAAACATTAGCCTCTATATGTCCCCTTGGCTTATCATTGGAGCTACTTGTGGGACGGGTTGCTCCTGTTCAGACCCCATTGTTTGTAGTGTTAATACAGACAATGCACAAACACACACACACACACACACACACACACACACACACACACACACACACACACACACACACACACACACACACACACACACACACACACACACACACACACACACACACATTATTAGTCAATCAAGCCTTGTTAGTTAAATGTGTTTGTGTGTTTGTGTTGATACACTTTAGACTGTTTGAAAGTGCTCCTTTTTAACCTGGAGGTTTACACAGAGGGAAAACAGACCAGTTATTCGTCATTGGTAAATTTCAGGGTCTGTGGTGGCACTGCAGTGTGGCTCCCTGACAGCAGAGTGTGTGGTCCAGACCGGGTCCCAGAGACCGTCTTTCCCCTCTCTCACATATGCAACGGCATCCTACAACACCACACACACGGCAGGTTTGTAGTGGTTGACAACCAGCTGTCTGTACACTGAAATGGCTCAGAAAACCTGTTGTAGTTTGTATGTTTGCGTGACAAATGTTGTGGTAAACTAGGATGTATACGGATGAAAATAACAATAATGAAGATCACCAGAGGAAATGCATTGTAAACTTTACTAAAGATGAACTCTACGTGTTTCACCAGGTTCACTGGCCAACTCAACAGAATCCCTCAATTCAGCACAGTTGATAGGCGACTCAGCTCAAGCCTCCAGCTACAACCTGTCACTGGGCGTAATCCTGGCAATCTTTTCGGCCTTCTTGATAGGTTCAAGTGTGATTGTCAAGAAGAAAGCCCTTCTGCAATTGGCCAGACAGGGCCATACCACAGCAGGTGGGAAAGGCTTGCTGTCAGATTGTCTGTCTGCCCATCTGCCTAATCTATCCTCCTCTCTGTGCGTCTATCTATTCACAATTTACCAAAAAATAAGTTTGGATTTCTTTAGCAAAACAGGTATGGGGGGCAGTTTGCTAGCTAGCCTGTGTTAGCATAGATATCACATGGAGGTGCTAGGGAGTGGAACAGCGTAAACATTCAAGAGACTCTGATGTTTAGTCTTATATACATGCTGTTCAGGACAAATGAAAGAAATGCAGCGTAAGGCTAATAACATGTCCCTTTCAGGCTGGTGTATGAGCTAAATGTTTTGATGGTAATTGATGAACCATCAAAACATTGTGTGTGTGTGTGTGTGTGTGTGTGTGTCTCTGTGTGTGTGTGTGTGTGTGTGTGTGTGT
>NC_044054.1:25413300-25435800 GCF_902167405.1 Gadus morhua | reverse complement strand
AAACAACACGTGAGGCTGCAAACAGGAAAGCATGCAATTTTTTTTTTTTACTGATTAAGTATTTCTACTTTACAGATAAGCGTTCACCAGCTGATTGGTCAACTGCCTACGAGGGCGAAGACGGAGGGGCGAAGTGAGGAGAGGATACCACCAGATGAAGGAGGAGGAGGAGGGAGTAAAAAAGAAGATAAATCTGGACTGATTGACAACATCTACATAGAGAGCCTTCCTCCTATGAGAGAGGAGGGTCCAAGGGTCTTCATCATCAGCTGAGAGGCAGAGTGAAGGCTTCAGAATACACACCATGGGTTTTGGTTAGATCATTTCATGCCTTTTGTTTGACAAACTAGATCAACACCTGTATTTCAATTGGTCAAGAAATGATTTAATTTTGTAATATTGTCTTTGGTTGGTCCATGATAGTGCAGAGGGCTCGAATAGCATTCAATTGAATGCATAATGTATGATTCACACAATCCATAAGGATTCATGCCAATGATTAAACCTTAGCCAAAAGCGTTTGTTAGAGCCCGCTCACTTCCCCTTTTAGCTAATGTTTTTTGCTTGCATTACCATTCCTGACCAGTATTAAAAACATCAGAAGTGAAAACATTCTCCTCTGTGTATGACCCCAGCACAAATATCTGGTCTAATGGTCTAAAAGAACCCCTTTATACCTATACCATCACATTATGGGATAAATCCCCTGGTTTTCCTCTTATTAACCCAAACTCCTCATCGAAGTTCAAACATTTTATGTCTCAACATTTATGTACACATGTTTATGTTATTATTTGAACCGTCGTTATGAAGGCTTCCGGTTGTCACCATCTCAATGTGAAGTGTTCAGAGGCGGAATGGCCATCGCTCCCGGTATGAAAAAGTGCCCCACTCTGCCCCTGGAAGTGTTGACTGAAACCCAGTGATCCCAGCTGGATGGACAGCAGAGCCTTCAGTGCAGAGTGAGGGGAGTCCGACACAGGAACATTGTGTTGGACACTTGTGTTTTACACACACGCACACTGCTGTCCACTTACAGTGTAGCCCCCTGCTCATAGCTCCTCTCTCTATGACACACTGATGGCTCATCCCTGGGACTCTGAAACCCTGCACCACCCCTACCTCACCGCCTTTTAGCACTGTCGCCATCACTTTGGATGTTATTAAAACGATTTGAAATGGTGGGGAGCTCCAAACCACTCAAAGCCCACCCACCCACAGCCTAGTCAGCCTACAGAGAATTCAAATGAATATGTAAACAAAAGTGATGGTGGCAGTAAAGTTAAATGAATGACTTAGTGCAGCTGGGATGACAGCATAATTCACCTCTTGTATCACCGAAATAATTGTACATATCGTACATATTGTGCGATCATCATAATTAGCATTGCTTTTAGCATTGGTGAGTAGTATGCATGCTGTGTATCCTATACAGTACAAGTGGTGATTCACATATGACATTCCATAGGTTGAGAGTGGTGTAAATAATTGAGTGACTTGCCCCATGTCACTTCTCCTGGTGTTATGAATTGATTTAATCCAGTACTATTCTTCAGCTTGTGGACAGTCAATCGTGTTAATAAAGAAACTTGAAAATAGCTTTGATGTCCATTTCTAATTATAGTATAGTGTGTAGTCAGAATATGAACAATGCAGAGTAAATATCATGGTGGTTTGTTCGTGGTCTTGTTGCCGGTATATCATATAATCATATTTCATGACATTGCCAGATATTATATGAGCTCATGTTAGGGTAATATAATGTTAATGTAACAGGCTGCACACTGCCAGGAGCTGTCTGTACTGTTTAAGCATGCGTAAAGGTGTCATTTACTGCCACTTTCTGTGCATATGCGCGTTGATGTGAGTGTGCGTGTCCTAGAATCAAGTGTCAGAGGATTAGTATATGTGAAACCCTAGGGACCTAATTAGGCAGCCTTGCAGATAGTTGCCACTGGGAGAGGGAAGCCAGAGTGAAACACAGGTAATGGGGTTACAGGAAGATCCCGGGGAGCAGAGAGGATGGAGGTTACCACTCTAATGGACACAGCAGGAGTTATAAAAGCTTCTTGTGTTCCTGTGCATTACAGCAACGCAAAGCCAAACAGACGCACACAAACACATTCTCCTGCAGCACTGCATTTCTAATCCTCCAGGGAATCTATCGTGTTCACATGGATGAATGTATGGAAAACATGGTCCATCTAATCTGGTCAATCCTGACTAGGCACATTTATACAGAGATTTATATTGTTATTTGACATTTTGGGCAAATACAAAAAATACAAAAAATTTGAATAATGACATGATTTTAAAAAGTTCTGGTTAAAATAATGTGATATGTACAAAAGGTGTGATAGTGGATATAAACTGTGTCAATTTGCTATCGAGGTGTAAAACATCCAACTGTAACTGCTATTTAGCAGAAAACGAATAGAGCGTTTAAATAGTCTTCATACATTTATTTTTCACCTAAATCGAACAGCAGCCGGGAAATACTTTCATTTGAATATGCAAACATCTGCTGTTGAAATGCAACCGTCATTATTTTGATGGCCACTAGATATCACTGTATAGACATCTTCAAAAATGTTGGCGTAGGCCTTTATTTTTGAATTGCTCCAAAAAAAAAAAGTTTTTTTATCATGACAATGTCATTTTCACAAATTCCTGGTTGAACACGAGCCAGGTAATGTTCTGGAGTGCAGAGGTAAGTAATTTAGAGAAGAGTGTCATGGGTACATTATGGGCCTGCTGTGGGAGTCATTAAGTCTGCTCTTTAAACACTGTGTGTCTGTAGGCCATTCTGTGCTGAATTAACCTGGTACTTAAACCAATATTGTGTTTATCATGTTCACAGCTGTTCACATTTTGTTTTTAGCTAAGGTGTAGCCTTTAGGTATAGGTTTATTTATATATTTTCTGTGTGCGTAGCTTGTTATTTTCTAATAAACAACTAACATAGTTTAGAGACATTGAAAATGTAAATAAGACTGTCCTTTTTTGCAAATTCCATTATCAGCAGAAATGAGGAAAACATTTAATAGTCTCCATGGGGTTTACTTAAAGAACCTGTAGATAAGGTTAGAGAGTCTTTATGGTACAGGGCAATACGGTACAGTGTGTGTGCCCCCAAAGAGACTGGAATGGAGCAAGGTTTTGCAACTTAAAGTCCCCTCTCTCTCTGCTCCCTCCCTATGTTACTCCCCGATGAAAAGTTTTGCACGTGTGATTGACAGGCAAGATGGATTCTCAAAATGAATCACAGAGAAGACGCCCTCTTTGGTCAAAAATGAGCCGGGAGTTTTTTTTTTACTCAGTTACAGCTGATACTAATGACTAATAGCATGGCCATTTCTAATGAAGAACTCTGAAATGATAGCTCTTATACAGCACCTTTAACAACCAAACTTTGAAGCGCCAGATTCTTCTTCCTTATCCAAAATGGCCAGTTTCCTTTGCCTTCTGTTTCCAATTAATGAGTGGACTGAATTCCTGCCAGAGACTCTTAACACCATGTCATTTGTTTGGTTGATAAAAATGCTTCGCTCTAAGCAGACTGAAATCCATAATTACATTTAACACGGCTTGATTGGCTTTCGTTAATTCCTTGACAGCCAATAAGCTGCATGCTTCTCTGTTTGTGATGATAAACCCATGTCCGTCGCTGATGGCCGTTTAAGCTCAGTAATTCTCCCTGAGAGACGACACTTTCTGGCTGACAGAGACAAACATGAAGCAGTCAACCTTAGCCTACCAGCCCTACTCAACGCTGCTTGACTCATCTCAACGGATGTTTTTTTTGTATATTATCATTTGTGAAAATAATAATATAATGTTAAAATGGGCTCACCCCTTAATTGCTAGATTGCTCTGCTTTTGGCACGAGAAATAGAGTATGTCATTAACTTCTGCTCTGACATGCCGTCATCTGCACAGGCATCCAGGCAATATTGTAAAGCGCTTTGAGTGGACACTGGTTAGAAGAGCACGATATAAATGCATTCCATTTACCATTGTCTGTGTTCATCAGCGTTTGATTACAATCCCTTCTGTTGTCTGTTTGCAGTGCACGCTCGTCTGTCTGTGTGGAGTGTGTGTGCGGTATACACGCACGTGTGATAATTACAGCAATTTCTCATGGCGGTTTTGGCGGTTTTCTCATCTTGTCTGAAATGCTTCTAGTCCTCCTACACAGCCTTTCACAATCAAATAAGAAAGCCACATTCAAATAGTTCCAAGGCCCATATTTTTACAGAATAATGTGTGGCAAAATGTTAACTATTCTTACATTCTTTGGTTTAATCTGTGGTTTAATAATGAATGGATCGGCTATCATTGAGTTTGTCTGGGGCGGATCTTTGAGCCATCAAACTGACAACACCTCACACAACACACCTCCCCAAGGTTACTTTTAGAACCCCGCTCCAGCCACAGTGACTGCAGTCATCTGTGCGGTGGTAGGGATAACATTAGTTCAGCCAGTCAGCCCTCCCGGTTCCCAACACCACAGCAAACAACCTGTCTTCTACCATCAACGCAGAACACAAACCCCTGTCCTTCATCACCCCTGAAAGGGTCTGTGTGTGCTGGACTGAGTCCCCTCATACACAGATGCATTTCTTTTTTTGTGTAGCCTCCCTTTCGGTCACCTCCATTGGCAGTAGGAGCACCATGGTGGTAACAGCCCTCCCTCCAGGGGCATAGCCAGGACATTATTACTGTGGTGGCCATCTCGGGCCAGTCTTACATTTGGGGCGCATATTTGTAATTATATTATTTATGCATATTATGTTATGCTTTATGATAGAGTGGAAGACAGGAAGGTATGGGCGATAGAGGTGAGGTTGTGCAGCAAACGACAGGAATTGAACCCGGGTTGCTGCTATCAGGACTGTGCCTTGATGGTACGGGCTTTACTCGCCGAGCCCCAGTACCCAGCCTTCTGAGAGAGTGGGGGGCTGGGGGGGTTCCGGAGAAGGCACCACCTTAAACGTATGTTGCATAACTGATGCCTGATTGGAAGGTGACACTGTGTAACGCTCATACTATGAGAATGATGTGATAATTAATTGTGTGTGAGTGATTTGACACACAAATAAATCTCACCATCTAAACGACGCTAAGCATCTGTCTGCGTCGACTGGGGGTTGTAGCTTCAACTCTGTTAGGGCGATGTTAACATGTGACCTAAACTGACTGACAACACCTGCTAAGGGTCAGGTGCTTGGAGAAAACAGCTGGGGGGGCTGGGGGGGGGGGCGTGTGGGTCCAAACCTAACCAGAGCTCTACCCAAAGCCTGCTACTCCGTCTATAATCGTGTCTCTTGTCTCTCCATTTTTTTTCTATTTTAAGCACAGAAATACAGAGTATGCCACACAAACTATTCACTGCGCATCCTGTATGAATATGAGACAAATAAAAAACCTTTGAAACTTTGAATCTTGTCTTCACTAAGCAGACATGAAGGGGAGGGAGTTTAGGGAACGAGCCCTGCTAGCAACCAAGGCCAGAGTTGCATGCATGTCTCACGTACTAACATTCATTTACTATTCACTACTCCTTTTGAGTGAATTCAGATACTGTCTGTTACTAAGGAGCAGGTGTATAGGTTGGACACCTTACCCAAGGAGGCCAGGTAGTCTGTGGAAATTGAGGATTGGAACCAGTACATTCTATAGTAAATGTGTACATGGTTGTGTGGTCTTGTGTGTGGGTCTGTGTGTGTGTGTGTGTGTGTGTGTGTGTGTGTGTGTGTGTGTGTGTGTGTGTGTGTGTGTGTGTGTTGTCTGTGGGTGTCATGATAGACGTTGTGCATTGTGAATCTTACTAACATCCCTAATACTAATATCAATACAACTGAGGTTTGTCATACTGAGTTTGTGTCACATGTATTGTTGTTTGACTTATTTCCCTTATCTGCTGTCGTCTATCGCCTTTAAGTTTCTTGTCCTCTACAGGTTAAATTAAAAAATAATAATCTTTACATTTACTTCGGTTATACAACTTGAATTGTGATACTAATATATTACATCAGATGCAATGTGAGATATTTCAAGACTTTATTTGTTACAACTTTAATGATTATGGCTTACAGCCTATGATAACCCAAAATTAAAAAAATAGAGTATTGTGAAAGGTTTCAATATTGTAGGCTCAAAGTGTCACACTCAGCATATTAATCCAAAACACCTGCAAAGGGTTCCTGAGCCTTTAAATGGTCTCTCCTCAGAGAAAGGTAGGAGGCACGTGGATGTGTGTTCTTTAGGGCCACACATCTTTTTAAAGAACAGAGGGGGTGTTAGGTAGATGAAAGCAGCCCCATGTTCCCTATTAAGCAGCCTGTCACACAAATTGGTGGAGATCCACTCCAAGTCACAGAATTAAACATCTGTGTCTCACAGCTTTAAGTCCACTGCTGTATATATATATAAAACCCTATTTGGTTCTATATATACATTGAATCATATACATGGTTCTATATATTTATATTTATTTTACTTTGCTTTATTTTGCGAAAACCCAACAAACCCAAAAATGTAAGTGTGTTTTTTGACGTTGCGGTTATGAGTAAATCCTTGTTTTTTCTCATTATCCTTGCGGGAAGCCAGCAGTCTGGCATGAAAGCCACTCAACGGGCCATTTGTTTCAGGAACATCGATGGAAGCTAATGAGCCGCTAACTCCTAATCATGGCCTTTCTTGGGGTAATTGCCACTCGTTTCTCTGCCTCTCTGCCTTTGTCCTCCCTCACAGCTATGGGGAGCAATGTGCGGTTTCACACTACAAACAAGATATTCCTTAACATTATCGCAGCAGACGACAGATGTCCTGGAGCTCCTGGCCGCCACATTAGCCACGCGGTAGGCCAACGAAGCTGGCCTGAGCATGCAGGGTGACATGAGAAGACTTGAGGACGGAGTATTAAAGATGGAGTTTAGTTTTTTTAATGAATGACACAGAGGGATACTGGAGGAGAATCTATATATCAAGTAGGTGTGAAGTCGGTAGAGAGAAAGTGATCGTCTGAGATAAACAATAAAAATGCATTCATAAATTGTTGTTTGTTGAGATACCTACCATGCTGTGATATTACCTGCATATTTCAAATAAGTGCTGTACTAAACAAGTCATCACCGTATACAGGGATCCATATTGCTACATAGTACAGTAATAGATGCAGATCAAGGCAACGCCTAAATTCACCTCAGATATCTAAGAAGATTCAGGGTCTCCCAACGGATCCTGAATTCCTTCCACTCCGTCACTTTACAGAGTATACTGACAGAAGCTACAGTATCTAGTAGTACAGGATCTGTCTGGTATGGAAACAGCTCCTGTCGGGAGCAGCGAGACCTGCCCAGGGTGGTGAGGTCAGCTGAGTGGACCATGTGCACCCCACTCCCCCCTCTGCAGGACTTAAACACCAGCAGAGCCAGAGGGATTATAAAGGATCCCATTCACTCCGGAAACAGACTTTGTGTGACCCTCAGGTCAGTCAGACGCCTGCGCTGTCACAGGGCGTGCAGAATAATATTTTACGTAATATTTTATTATATTTTAATTTCATTGTATTTTATTATTTATTGAACCAGATAATACCGGGTATGTCTCACAAACAGTCTGCTGCCTATCCTGTATGTGTATGTGACAAATAAAACATTTGAATCTTTGATCCTATGCTGGAGTTAATATGTTGATGGTATAGTAACATAGTCTAGCTCCGAATATATGTGGGATGCTTCATTCCACAAAACCTACTATATAGGTTTTGTGGAATATATACTACTACACGCGTGCCACCACTGGCATGTGGCGGCATAATCATTGGCACACTTAAAAAAAAAAATATATATATACATATATATATAATTTTTTTCTTTTTAAAAAAAAATAATATATATATATATATATTATTATCAAAAAATGTCACTGCACAATACGGCAGCATAATTATTAATACCGATTTTTTTGGCACTTTATTCTGTTTTGGGCATTTCCTCCCAGTGCAAATATGATTAAATGAGTTACTGAAAGCAGTGTTCTGAAAAAAAATGGCCTGTATGCATCGCCTTCACATGGTTTTGCAAAGCTGTACATGTCTTAAAGATATCGATGTGGATGGTTCCAACATTGCCATCTATTCTTGTTTTTTATATTTCTCACAGTGCAAATATGTTTTTGAATGAGTTTCTGAAAGTGAGGTTTTAAGATGGGGCGTATGTAATTATAATTTGTAAGCCCATGTAGCAAATATAAGAACAAAAAAACATTTAAAATGTTGATGCATGATTGTCGACTATATGGGTATAATACAATTCCAGGTCTTCTGGAAATGTTTTTGGTCGCTGTGTCATAATTCAGCTTAATATTTAATATACTGTTGCTTAAGGCACACTCATTGACGAGAAAATGTCAAACTGGCATGCATGGTGAAAAGGTTGCTGACCCCTGATATAAATTATTAAAGAAAGATCATCAAAGCACAGAACCATGCGAACCCGAGAATGGGAGAAGTAAATAAAACTTATATATTATGATCAATTAAAAAGCAATCAAATAAAGCGACAGTGTTAAGAATTTTGATAATTTTTAATAAATATGATAAATACAACTAATCTCTGCATAGACAGAATCAACACAAATGTATAAACTTGCAATTCATTTAAATAGAGCATAGTTGTGATTCACAGATGTTAATTGCCACATATATTCCTATTCATTCATATTGTACAAATATGAAACTTTGTCTTTATTTTCTCTTGAATATCAGCATCAGACTACAAAACAGTTGTCTGACGCTGCATCATCTGGTGTGCAAAGTAAATGACAGGGGAACGGAAGTTAACAACAAATAAGATCCAAGGAGAAAAATATATCCACAGGAATCTTGGCTTTGGGCCTTGTACAAATGAGTTTGTGCATGTGAACACGCCTTGCAATCTGTGATGTTCCTGTAATGGGACTCCTGACTAAGTCTTCTGGATAATGCAGTAACAGAGTCTTGATCAAAGCTGTCCTTGGGATGAAGGTAAAGGCCACGTTCTAATGCATGCACTCGTGATTTCATGCATGGCTTATTGTTTTCCCAAGCCCAAATTTTAAAATGATGAATTACTCCTTTAAAAACAATAATGGAAACATAAAAGAGGTGAACGCTGTTGAATATGTTAACGGTTCGTTAAGAATAGTGTTCATAAAAAAGTACTTGCCATCTTCTATCATTCTGTTATTTTGTTGGGACAAACCCTAGATTATTTTAAAGAAGTCTGAATTCAATCAGTTTTTTTCTCTTTGTGACAAATATAAAACGGACGAGTCCATCGTAAGTGGAGGTAAACGTTTGTTTCCCAAAACGAGGAGAGAACGAGGAGAACGGTAAACGACCTTGCCAGGCGCTTGAAAATAATCCAACCTGACATGGCTGCGCTTCACAGGTCGTTTGGCACTAGCGCCTCTCCCCCTAACACACACACACACACACACACACACACACACACACACACACACACACACACACACACACACACACACACACACACACACACACACACACACACACACACACACACACCACTCAACACCACGCAGCCTCCAGTCTGGAGGAAGGGGACGGAGGGACGCCCAGACTGTGGTTCCCAGACTCTGTAGGCCTTGTTCCGGTAGGACTCTGCTCTGGGTTCTGCTGATGCTAACCCTCCATGGACACATACTGAATATCTACCAACCACCACTATCTCACCTGGTTAGTGTTAAAACAGACCCGACTTTGGCCATCTCCACATGCAGTTGACGTAGCTGTGAGGCAGACCTGCATAGAGTTGGTTTTAGCACTGTAATCAATACATGGCCTCTGTCCTGGGGAAGGGGAGGGATCACCTCTGGATCCTTTTTGAAGCAGAAGCAGCAGCAGCTGAGAGGTGTGCATGCATGAAGGATTACAGTACTATAGTAGCTGTGTTGTGAGTTAGTGTGTGAGTGTATGAACACACACACACACATACTCACACACACACACACACACACACACACACACACACACACACACACACACACACACACACACACACACACACACAAACAAACACGCATGCACGCACGCACGCAAGCATGCACCCACACAAACACACACACACACACACACACACACACACACACACACACACACACACACACACACTTTGCAGTCGCGTTGGCAAACGTCAGTGATGTTGAGCTTAAGTGAACCTGCCATTGAAGGGCGGGATCTCCCAATGTACCGGTAATGAGCAGGACACAGGAAGCAAAACAAAAGAAGAGAAAGACACAACAGGACGACAGGAAAAGGAGCTCCACTTGTACCTGGACTGTGAACTTATTGCAGAAGGAGAAGTTAGTTCAAACAGCTCTCGCAGCTGAATCGGACAACGCAGTTCGACACTGCTCATTTGCGCCGTTTAGATTGATCCGTGTTCTTCCCAGTTCAGGTCCCCTCTCCACTGGGACCCCATGTGGAGTCTGTCCGTACGTTAGTCATCGTGAATACACAATATACACAGTGCTCCACTTTGAACCACCCGATCGTTTTTCCTCAGCCATGCCTCCATTCAAACACACACGCACGCACGCACACACAGAGTAAGACACTTGAGAGACGGATGAGGGTGTGGTTGTCGGCGGAGGGCTGGTCGTGTCACCTCTTCACATGCCGGTGGTGTTGATGCCCAGGCCGGCCGCCCCCTGGCCCATGCAGGGGAGGGTCTGAGGCCCCATCTTTTGGTAGTCCAGCGCCCCCAAGCGTCCGTTCTCCCCCCCCTGGATGAAGGCACCGCCCGCTACCCCTCCACCCATGCCCCCACCCGCCGCCCCTCTACCCATGCTGACGCTCATCATGGCCGCGTCGATCAGCTCCTGCATGGGATCACATGATACGTTGTTCTAGATGGATACAGACATTATGTATCTAGAAATAGTTTTTAGTGATTCATGCTGCATGTGAATCTTGCACCTCGCAAACATTTACTAATGAACGGGTAAGTACCCCCCAATTCCCTGGGGGTCAAAAACAGTTTGAGACTTATGTACACATGCACGCATACACTTATGTGTATAAAGTGGTAAAACTGGGGGAGGTTTCTGCTTTCTGCTGATTTCAGCTTAATCTGAGAGCTCAGGCTTTATTTGCTCTTCCATTTGAGTCTGGCCCCCCTCCATTCCAGAAAGACTTCCAGCAGATTGGGCCAATCACAATCTATCTATATGAGGCGGGTTTGATATGATGACTGTACAGAAGTGCCCTCTATGGGTATGGTTCCAGACAAATACATATTTGGGCATTCGTTTGGCAAGGTCAGCGATCATGTAGCTGTTTGCGGGGGATCTGTTAAAGCGTAATTGTCAATCAAGAACTCAGAAGTAAACTGTGAAAACAAGTAGTTGCAAAGGTTCCAAATTAACACTATGTAGACCTGCCACCAGGTTACGTCTTAAAAATGTGTTTCCCTCTGTACAATCTCTGAAATGAAACAGGAAACCATGTGTAGCTCGGCCAGGGCTCTGTGCCGTCTCCCCCAAGGAGTTATTATTTTCCTTTTTCTTCTGTACAATATTAATTAGCGAATAAAGGCATCTAAAATCGGGGTTCAAAGAGTGCCACAGTGGGAAGAAGCCAGGGTTGGAAGTCCTCCCCCTCCCAGATGGGCCAGAGGGCGCCGTGCAGCCGCCTCAGCCATGTAGCACACTAAACCCTTCACGTCTCGGCCACTTCAGCATCGGCAATTATCCACTGAGCAGCATGTGCTTCGATTTGGGCCGAAAGCAGAGCAGCTGGTGGAGACACTTTGGGCAAACAAAACATGAAGCAGAATCCAAAGCCTGCAAATTGACGCTTGGCTATCCCACTGTGACACCCAGCAAGGATTCTTCTTCAAAGACCAATGTCTGCAACTGGATGAAGGCTATTTTGTTTTAATATGCACTGATGGTTGGGATCGCCTGTTGCAAACCTCCTACCTTACTGCAGCTATAGAACTGTGAGAGGGGGGGGGAACGACGTGGTAAGCCAAGAACCACAGAATCACAGAAAATGTTCATAACGAGATAATATAGCTGTACATTACATTTAAGTAAAGCTATACACATTATTTTGAAATATAGCTGTACAAACAGCATGGACATCAGAGGGTTAAGCTCTTAGTGGACTCAAAGCCTAGAGATACAGTAGGATTACTTGACTTCTGTGAGACAGGTACATCACTGAAGCAGGATGCTAGGTTTGATACCCAGAATAAAGTGCTGGGGTAGACTTTGAGGGTCGCATTGCGTACAACTTTACGGACCCCGTTAATCACCGCTTGCAGTTATTTATATAAATTTTTTGAATAGGAGTAGCAGCCTTTGGAATAATCTCCCTTAAAAGTACCATGACATGTCAAAAGGAAGGTGCTACTGATTTGAGTTTTCTTATGACGCTGTTGAACAACTGACCTTCATTCTCCGAGACTCGACGCGGGATTTGTAGCAGAATTCGACCAGTGCCACCAACATGGCCAGCCCTAGCCCGCCAATCAGAATGTAGAACACTCCGGCCACATTGCTGAGGCTCAGGGCACTGGTCTTATCCTGTTAGCATGCAGGGAACAAGCAGTTGGTTAGCCACAAGAATGGATGATATTAAATTCTAACTGCTAATTTCATGTGCTAACTGCTTTTCATACAAGCTGTTCTAATGTGTCTTCACTATCAGGGCCGAGATGCATTAGAACTATTTTGATGAAAGCCACAAGGAACTCAGAGTAAGTTGCAGATACAATTGAAAAATTATTTTCATTAGCATTATTGTTTTACAATTTTTAGTTAACTATTGTTTGTCTGTCCGGCTCATTGATCAAAAGGGGACAATGTATCTCAGCCACTGGCAAACAGATGTTATTCTTTGTAGCATGCAGCTTCATGCACAAAAACAATGACACACAAAGCTGTTAAAGGCACTGTAAGCAATGTCATTGTCCCTCCTCCCCATTTCAATATGAATGCGGGTCTTGCAAGACTCCAATCTTGTTTTGCCTGGCATCTTTCCTTTCTTCTTCAAATTCTTTAGCCTTCTTATTTATACTTTTCGCTCTTGCGTGTTCCTGCTGTTGTTTAAGTTGTTGTTTTGTTCCTGTGAGTGCTCAAATGGTTGGTTTGCCTGTCCTGCCATTGTCAGTCAACACTGTCAACTGCTGCCCTCCCACGAACAAGAGGACTGCCTCTTGGTGGAGTTCTCTCTCCTGATTTGATAAAGATGGAACAGGAGAGCATAATATGTGTTTTCTGTTTACTTGCAGAGCAGCAGGACTTCGGGAGCCATATTCTGACCAAACACTCTTTATCAGTGATGGCTTTCGGATTATAGAGCTATTCAATACCTATTTTAAACAAGAAATATAATGCTTACAGTGCCTTTAATCACACTTTTGGAGAAGGTCAAGAGCAGGTCTCTTTCATTCACATTTATCCATGAGAATCCATCTCTCAGGATCTGCAGTCCTGTCGAATTTAATTTAGGCTTTATGACCATTGCTATTGTACGATACAAACCCATCTATAGCAACACTCTGAAGGATATATTTGATGTTTAGGTGATTATTCATGAGCATCTTTGGTCATATCTTAGTGATGTCATCCAAAAGCATGCGGTCAAAAATAAAACACATCCAGGAAGAAAAGGGTGCGTGTCTTATCCAGAGGGAAGTGGTTCTTCAAGTTGGGAACGTATCAAGAGCTGTCATGCTTTTCTCTTGGTCAAAATGTTCACATGAAGCAGCTACTGTGTGTGCAGCTATGTTTGTGTGTGTGTGTGTGTGTGTGTGTGTGTGTGTGTGTGTGTGTGTGTGTGTGTGTGTGTGTGTGTGTGTGTGTGTGTGTGTGTGTGTGTGTGTGTGTGTGTGTGTGTGTGTGTCTATGTGTGTTGGGGAGGGGGGGGGGGGGGTATTGTTGGCATTCCCTGTGATAGGATAGAATGGAAGGAAACCAGTGATCTGAAATACTTGTAGAACTGTTCTAGCAGCATAAAAATATATATTTAACAAGGCTAGGGCTAATTGGTGAATTAATCACTAACTGAAAAAGCTACATAGTGGGTTTATACCATGCTTGAGTTAACATGGGAATAGACGGGCTACAGCAATTAATATTCCTTTGAATTAATCAGTTCATTGTAAAAAATATCTTAAACAAGCAATGACATTAAAAAGGCATTACTTGTTTTAGATTCACTAAATCTCAATGGCCTTCTTTCATGCCATTAGGATGTAAAGCATTTTTTGTAGATCTCAATGGCCCTTCCTTCCATTCATCTGATAGGTAAGCAGTCCACAACCAGTGCTCGAACACTCAGGGGTTCAGTGATTGTAACCATAGAGAAGCTGTATTAGCCCAACATGCAAAGGCTTACTAACTGCCAATTATCTTTGTTAATTTATCTTTACTTTTATTTTCATTTATCTGCTTGTTTAATATCGAAATAACAAACAAAACCAAACACACACGCGCAAGCACACTGAGATACACACACACACACACACCACACAAACACGCGTACACACTCACACACACGCACACACTCACACGCACATGCGCACACACACACACACACACACACACACACACACACACACACACACACACACACACACACACACACACACACACACACACACGCATACACACACACACACACACACACACGCATACACACACACTCACACACACACACACACACACACACACACACACACACACACACACACACACACACACACTTTAGTTTAGTTTAGTTTGTTTTGTTTAGTTCTGACAAACTTAACTCCCTGGATAAGCTACCAGTAATTTACTAACATGCATCCCCTGAAAATCTCCCTCATTAAAGTGAACGGTATTTATATCAGAACGTATGTGTTTGCTTCATAAAGCAACAAACTCATTTTAAGTGTTATGTAATCTTTCAGCGCATATACCTTACAACTACGACCTATCAAATGTATTTTCTCCCACCCCTGACTTCAACTATACGTGCACACGTTCAGCTGGGAGCTCACCCTGTGAAGTAGTCAAGCTTGTCAGAACACAGGCCGGCATATAGGGATGAATTCCCCCAAAATGTAATTTACACAAATCAAAAGCTAATGAGGTTCTCTTATGCTTACAAGCCCCCCGCCCTCACCCTCCCCCTACTCCAACAGACCAACTCTGCTGTGTATGAGGGTGGGGAGGTAAGGGTGGGGATTATACCTTTCTGCCGGAGTCTCTGCTGCCACACTCCCCTTTGTCATACCACCACTTGTTTTTCAACTTGTCTAAGACGGCTTGTTCATTGAGCTTCAGTACCGCTAGGTTTACTGGGATTCTTCGCAGAGCCAATGAGAGCGGGGCGGGGCGGGGATGGGGAGGGAAATAACATAAATAACATTATGCACATCGATGTTATCTTATGTTATTGAGCTGCTCGTTACAAAGGAGTGTGTGTGTGTGTGTTTGTGTTTGTACATGTTAGTGTGTAGCAGCTACAGCAGCAAAAGATTGTTAGCAAAATAAAAAATAAAAAACGGCCATTAATGGTTACCGACACTGTAGCATATTAAGACCTTGTAATGGAAAGACAAACAAACATACATAAAAACATACATACAGACAGACAAACACACAAAAAAAGGCAGAAAGACTTAAAAGTGTTTGTTGAAAAGTGTGAAAGTGATATGCATTAATACTCCATCTAGCTTAGCATGTAGCCTGACTCCCTAGGTGCGAGATGTGTATTACTATATCACTTTGGGTAACCGGCAAGTGCTAAGAACAGGCCACAACCACTCCTTCCGCCAGTGGAAAGCTTAAATTTTGCTCTGCTTCTGTGTACAGAGATAGGTGGCCAATGCGACCAATCGGGTGCAAAACTAACTTTGACGATATTGTCTTTTTATCTACCGGGGTGGAAAATCTACCGGCAAAGCATTGATTTTAATATGTAACCCTGAAAATGTTTTCCTACAAAAGGGTCATATCTATCAACCACTGTCTGGGGGCAGGTTGCAACTTCTGACCCTGGTGTGATAAAGTGACTGAACGTTATTTGAATTTTTTCCAATCATGAATCAAGGATACAGTCATCCAATAATGGCTGCTGTACCAGTCCAGAGTTCGGTTTGGTCTTTCCAGAATGTATCCATCATTGCCAGTTACCCCGGTCGGCCTGCCATTGGTTGGCGTTACCGGTTGCTATGGGTTAAGTTGCTCTGACCTTGGAGTCCCCTCCCCCGGTGCCGCACTCTCCCTTGTCATACCACCATCTGTTTTTCAATTTGTCCAACAGGCCCTGCTCGTTCAGTTTTAACACTGCCAAGTTTACAGGGTTTCTATGGGAACGGTCATAATAGTAGGGGGATAGAAGGGGAACTTTGTGTTAATCATTAGACAACTTGAACATACAGAAAACTAAAACACATCAACAGGGGACTTGTAACAAAACCATTGTTAAACTGTTTGCTACACACAGAGGGGGGGGGGGGGGGGGGGGGGGCGGTGTCACGTTAAAATTGTACCAGGGGCGAAAATTGTACCGGCCTACGTCATCCATAGAAATACATTCCAAACCTGCCTGGCAACAGACGATCGCGACGCCCGATCCCGTCGAATGACGTGGGAAGGTTCTTGAACATTCGCAAACTCGTTCATTGAGCGCGACAAGACAGATAACACTCATTTTACAAATTACATTTATTAGCGTTCCTAACTTTATATTTGTATTGTATTGCATTGTATTTATCTATTTCCCTACACAGTAATAGCTAAATGTTATGGGGATAACGTGAATAATAATAATAAAAAACATTTACCAGTTAGTAAATGCCTGCTCACCTATCTATCTATCTATCTATCTGTCTGTCTGTCTGTCTGTCTGTCTGTCTGTCTGTCTGTCTGTCTGTCTGTCTGTCTGTCTGTCTGTCTGTCTGTCTGTCTGTCTGTCTGTCTGTCTGTCTGTCTATCTATCTATCTATCTATCTATCTATCTATCTATCTATCTATCTATCTATCTATCTATCTATTACCTATAATCTATTCTCTAAATTAAATTAAGGAAATTCAATTAACACAAGCTAGCTAGACTATGATACACATTAAACACTCAGTTTACTAGCAAAATTCGATTAAACAATTAAATGCGATACAAATATAAAGTAAAAACAAGTGTTATCTAGCGATCCGTTATCTGCATTACATTATTTTGTCTTCGGCAACATGAGCGCGATTGAAACCTGCCTGGCAACGGACAACCCCTTACGTAATTTTTTGTTTGTTGCCTGGCAACGGACAACTGATATGTACCCGGTACAATTTTCGCCCCCGGTACAATTTTAACGTGACAGTGGCATTGTAAACATTGTAAACAGAGTGACATTATAATCCCATCTAACGATGGCAGGTACATTCATGAGTATAACAGTCCTGAAAATGTAATGAAGGAAAGAACAACAAAGTTGGCACTTGGTTAGAATCGTGAACACATCATTAAATATCTCTATCTATCAAGTCATACCGATGCCAGCAAGGATCAATGGAACACAGCCACATATTTAAATGATAATAAGAGGCATTGACTAGCATGCTATTTGTCATCAAGGGGGTTCAACCTGCTGTCGATAATATTTGAGAGTTGATAAGATAGAGAGTGGTAAAGAGCAGAAGAGATCAAGATTTTTTGAATAATCCCCCAAAAAGTGGATATGGGAAGAGATTATCAGATCCTGATTGATCTGATGGTCGGAGCAGGTAGAGCTCTCGGATACAAATGGTTTCTTAGAGAGGCAGGCACACAGTCGACCGGAAAATATATTTCACAATAGGGAATTTTCCTCACGAATATCTGTTAGATTAGATTTCTATCAGAATACACTCAAATTATAGCTCTTAAATAGTACCTACAGCGATTTTAAATCTGTTAATTGGGGGTACTAAAGATTAAACCAACAAAGTGGCTTAATCTTTGTTGGTTGTTTCACATTTTATGGAGATTATATTGACGCTCAATTAATATCAATAACTGCATGTTATCTTTTAGTGCTTGTTTACTTTGTTTTCCGGAAGGTATCATCCTCTCTAGGACATTAATATTAATACATTTGAGAGGCCACAGCACTTTAATTTGTAAACATGCCCAGACTCACCTGGCATTTGGGGCACATTTAACCCAATTTATCTCTCTCTGTCTCTAGTTTCATAGCTGCTAAGAGCATCTGGTAAACAGCCTAAGCTTGGTTTCCCATTTGCATCATTTCCCAAAAAACAACAACGTCGTCATCAACAGCAACCACATTGTGGTACAAAGAAAGTACTCTAAGCTGGTTGTTCCAGAGATGAGAAGCCAAAGTCCAGAAGAGCATTGGTGGGGCTTGGTTAGTTATAATGAGATGTTGTTGATAATAATAAAGTTAGCAGAGACGTGAAGACTCGATTTCTGTTGATAATAATAACAATAATGAAAATAAATTCTATCATGGTTTTACTGAATCACCGCGATAGAGACGCACATTTGGTTAGGCTTCAAAGAGAGCAGCACATGGGAGAAGATGCCCTGCTGCCCTATGCGTCCACTGTTCACTACCCTGCTCTAGTAAGGCCAGCTGACTCTTGTGCTCCTTTTTCACAGGAAGTCTTTTCTTCCTTCCTTTGTGCCGTTAGTTGCTCAATGATTCAATACAGAGATTTTGAGTCCTTTTTTTCCCCCTAGCTGTGTGACTCTCACAAATTGCTTCTCTGCAAAGGGCAGAGGTGGTATGCTCATTGTGGATGAGGATTGTATGTCCAATGCCGCTGGGTTGTCTGTGTGATACCTGATGCATAATGGAACCGATTCAATTAGTTCATGTCCACACAAGTAACTGCCAAAGCCCAAAATTAATAACAGCAAAACATATAGCCCCTTTCAGAGTCTGGTCATAAATTATTAGTGGAAGCATTACAATGGAATGCTATGACCAACAATGATCATTGTACGATAGGAATTGATTTCTCTAAAGTTATTACAACGTACAAATGATCACTGCTTTTTATTTGTTTTTGAAGACTTATTTCCAACTAAAATCGTTGGCCCGCTATGCTGCGTCTGTCTGAGACTCTAAATGTGGTTCAGAAACATTCAGAAAAACTCATTTTATTTATTCATTATCTAACACTGAGTAATCAGTTGGAATAAAATAAAAACAAACAGCAGGCAGACCACCAGACAGACAATTTACAGACAGATGAACACAGACGGACAGAATATACGACAAAATGCTGCATGACTACAATAGTGTATTCATATTGTGCAGAAACCAATTAACTACTGCATTTAACAAACTGCCCTTCTAGTGTGTATTAATAAAATACCTTCTCAGACATGCTTCTTTCATGCTCCCTTTCTATTCATCATAGTCAGTGTGTTAATCAACACCCAATTGGTCGGCTGGTCTAATTTCACCCCAGCCATTTCGAGGTACTAGCTACTCATTGTAATTTGTAAGTAATGTGGTCGAATAGATCTCTGACAGCTCTCCAGTCTGAATTGTTTGCGGGTGATTGGACAAAAAAACCCTCCCCTGCTCCACACATATTACCTCTGTGGTTCACGGGTTTGTCTTAATTACCCCCATTTGAGTAACAACACATGAAATCTGTGTAAAAGTGAAAAGAGTGAGAAAAACGGAATGAGGGGAGACGAACAAGGAGCTCCACTGTATGCTACTGTAGGCAGAAGACAGACGGTTGGGGAGATTAGACAGTATTGTAGCGATGAGTAGATTCAGGGACATTAGCAACGTGGTGGATCAACAGACAAGGCCGGTTGGCACAAGGCAGACCAGACAGGCAGGCAGCAAACAGGCAGGCAGCCAACAAACAGACACAAGCAGACGTTTAAAGAAACAGGCGACATACAGACAACAGGGGAACAGAAGTGTTGATGCCACACATAATGAATTAAGAGAAATAAATGGAGGAAGGAAACAGAGAAAGACAGACAGACAGAGAGACACATTAGGAGACCGACAGTTGAACAGACAGCACTGACAGACATTTATAGACATTATACAGTCTTGACAAGGGAAAAAGACAAGAGGCATTATGTAATACGCTGTATAGACATACATTGTGCAGTGAGATGTCTTTTTTTTATCAAAAAGATAAAGTTATGAGAAACATAAGGTTATCAGGTTTGCAATCTGTTTAATGCCTAATATATAATATGTAATGCATACCAAATATATCTATAATAGAATATCGTTCACCGCACTATTGATTAGAAAGTAAAAAACACCTTTTTAATACTTTATAATTGTGTGTCGTCATAGAGAATATGCAGATCTACAGACCAGGCCTGGAGCAGGACCTCAGGCGCTCCCAGGCCGCTGCCCGCCCCCGCCGCTACTTTCTATTCATGTCTTCTTTTATTTGCATATAGCCCTGAATTTCAACGAGATTCCCCATCACTGCTGCAAACGCGTCTAATCATCTTAGCATTAAAAGGCTTGTTTGTTGTGAAACAGGCCAATTAATTATTGTACAAAATGCTAATGTTGAACTATAATGCGTCAATGGGAGAGCAGTGACATCATCGGCAGGACGTCTGAGCTACATTTCGTTTGGGAAGAACCTAAAGGATAATGAGGTTGAAGTTCAATCAAAAACTTAAGATCTCAAAAGTAGTATGTATACTGCAATATAAATATCCAATACAATTGTAAATATACTAGCCAATAGGGGTTTAGCATTGGGTTGATTTCAGACGAAACATTCTGCAATATTATTTGCATATATAAAGATATAACTATATTATATTATTATCCATCATGCAAATCCTCCGCAAATTACTGCATCAATAATCCGGTTGTGAAAACAACTGTATTGGTTGATAGAAGTGATGAAACCTTTGTTTCAACGAAGAATGCATCAAATCCCATTACACAGACCTCGAGGACGGGTTTATGCAGAATAATAACAAACTGTTGACTTGTGTATCTCCATTATCCATGATTTGATCTGAATCCCATGGCATGAATCAAAGTTTGCATCTTATCATACAACACCTAACTGGTGTGTGGCACACTCTGAATCCCTGGGAGAGCCCTCTGGAAGCCTGGTTGAAGGCATGGATTTAGACAACCACCATAGAAGTCTTTATTTAAATATTGAGGAGAAATTCAAATCAAGGTTCTTGGAACTCTAATTGGATAGAATTAAATGTTGAAATATACTATATATATGTATTCTGCATATTTGTGACCATGCAGGTGAATATATGCGTTATTTAAGTTAAGTGTTATTTGTGTATTAATATGATGGAGATGGAGAAAACAACAAGCGTTACAAAGCGATGCTGCTGCTTCGAAATGAAACATGGAATGCACCTGTGAACATGCTGAAGCAGATGGAAAAGATACACAGGCTCTTTTAAATATTTTACAAATTGGAAATGTCAACCCTATTTTTGTGTTATGCAAAGAAAGAACATTTTATTTTTGTTGCTTTGCTGTTTGTTCTCTTTTCGGTTTGATTATCTTCACATTTAATCCATCCCTGTGTCATTTATTTATACCGGGGCTATCCAGTCAAACCAGACAAACTTGGACCATTCTAAATGTTCTCCAACACAGTCTGTTAAAACACCACACCTTTGACCTTTGAAAATGACCGAATTTCGCATTAAAGTGGTTGAACAAATGAATGACTCAATGAATGACTAAATGACTAAATGACAATATAACAATGTCATTGAAGCAAACCTCATGCATGTTTTATATAAAAAATAACTTCTGCTTCCACAACTTTACCCCCTAAGCTAACAGACACATGACGTCATAAACAAAACCCCCAAGAAAGAATGACATCAGCACTAAACACCGCCTACAGGCTGAGAGACACATGTCAGCAGAGCCTTTGTTCGATTTGGCTCCCTTGTTCCCTCATTCCCTATTCCCTGCAGAGGGAACCCTATATCTGACTCTATTTAGAGAATAAGTAGGGGGGGAATTCGGACACTAATTATGCAACAGATTCCATCTGTGGATTGTGTTCTGGACACATGTCAGATGTCCACCCGGAAAATCGTATTGGCATAAAGTATATAAGAATCATATAACAAGGGAACCATCATGAGATGAAGTGAGGGAAATAATAGTGCATCAGTTGTAGTCTTATTTTTACGGTTCCTCATGGTTATTAAGAAGTGCACTATACGAGGAACCAGGTTTGTACGCAAGCAATGCAGACCACACTACTGTACAAAACGGTGACACCCTAATCGATTGACTATACAGGGCAACAAGTCGACCAATCGGAACAGAGCCCGAGGTCATAAGCGTTCATAACAATCAGCCAATGGATGAGTACCTGAGAGGGGATCCCTTGGGCGTGGCCACGCCGTAGCCCTTGGAGTCCAGGTTCCCGCCCACCTTCATGGTGTCGCAGGGTTTCCGCTGCTCGATGTACTCGTTCATGGAGGACTCCAGC
>NC_044054.1:25408300-25410800 GCF_902167405.1 Gadus morhua | reverse complement strand
CTTAATCTGATCTGCTGCAATCTAGGCATAATCAACTACCTAGCCACTGATTCAATAGTCACTGTCTCACACAGCATGAGAGAGAGTGAGTCAGCCGAACAGAGAATGTCTCTCGCTAGACTACAGACGTGTGGCTCGCCATCGATGACCTCATTCAAACCTCAGACTGACTGCACTCTACCTCAACTGGCATTAACATCTCAACATGCGTGTTGAAGCAATTGTTCAATTTGCAAACAACTAATCTTTTTCCACATTATAGTTATGTTGCCATAGCATCTCATCTCAAACAATAAATAGAACGTCTGCATCCATTTGGGCTCACTCCGAGTGAGCCTGCTAGGTTGAAATGTTGGTTAATAATTGAAGAAACATTGTGGGATTTTCCACTTTTCAAAACAATTGAAAAAAAAAAACATCTTATGCAATATTCAAACACTTTATCCCCTTGAATGAATCGAGCAGTGCTTTGTCGCAAATTCCATGACTGGTGCCCCAATGATTGCATATTTTCGGCTGACAAATTCACCTGGTAATGGGGTCACACTGTCCCATGTGGTTGCGTAAGCATACATCGGAACCACATCTGAATATGTGCTTTGCGTGCTTATATTCACATTGTTTTTTGAGCATGCGGCTGTTCAGTTGTACGGATGCTATTACAATGGAAAGAGAAAACACAGATGCTACGAAACAAACGTGTGAATGTGTGCACATATGCGTGTAAACACAAACAAAACCCTAACAGTATACACTGATAAACATACACTCCCTTACTTAGGTTGCTTTCACACCTGATCTGTTTGGTCCATTTTAATCGAACCCTGGAGCCCGAAATAACACGATTCGTTTTGGGGGTGGCGTTACCGCTCAATCGGTCAAACATTAGATTCAACGGCAATCCGTCTCAACAAAATGAAGAAATAAAACAAAGACCACACAGAGTGGTTCATCCATTATACTTGTCTGCAATAAGGGAGAGGTGGGCTTTCCCTCCAATTTCGGTCCAATAGTCGAGCAACATGTTAAATTGTGTGACTTGTGTTTGACAAAGTCCAGTCTGATCATAAACAAACCAAATAAAAATAAGCAAAGTTTCCACTTCAGCCCTGAATCGAGCCGAGTCTACAGCCCCATTATACCAACAATCAGTAATCAACTGATTGTGGCATGGTAGTGAATGCCGACAGAGATATATTTTTGGTCTATTACACCCACACTCTCTAGATGTGTGTTTGTGTTGGAAAGTGAGAGTGAGAGAGAGACAGAGACAGAGAGAGAGACAGAGAGAGAGAGACAGAGACAGAGAGCGAGACAGAGACAGAGAGACAGAGACAGAGAGACAGAGAGACAGAGACAGAGAGAGCGAGAGAGAGAGAGAGAGAGAGAGAGAGAGAGAGAGAGAGAGAGAGAGAGAGAGAGAGAGCGAGAGAGGGAGTGAGAGAGAGAGAGAGAGAGAGAGAGAGAGAGAGAGAGAGAGAGAGAGAGCGAGAGAGGGAGTGAGAGAGAGAGAGAGAGAGAGAGAGAGAGAGAGAGAGAGAGAGAGAGAGAGATAATCGGTTAAACATGTCCCAACATCTAAAGTGGCAGGGTCACCTCTATACAATGAGCAGCACCCTATGGCATTGCCCAGTTTGAGGATCTGCTTTGTTGTTCTGTGTGTCCCTGTGTAATGATATTCAAATGGAAGGAGTGCTAATAGTTGTAAATCTAGTTCAGACCTTTGCTTGTTGTATTTATTCATGGAGATAAAGGTTGAACGAGGCCAAGGCGGGTCTGTAGGCTGATCACTTGAGATCAACATCCACTATGCACTACTGACATATTCACAACTTTATATGTGTGTAGTGTGTGTGTTTGAGAGCATCATATTCTTTCTGTGTGTGTGTGTGTGTGTGTGTGTGTGTGTGTGTGTGTGTGTGTGTGTGTGTGTGTGTGTGTGTGTGTGTGTGTGTGTGTGTGTGTGTGTGTGCGCGCATGTGTGTGTGTGTGTGTGTGTGTGTGTGTGTGTGTGTGTGTGTGTGTGTGTGTGTGTGTGTGTGTGTGTGTGAGTGTGTGTGTGTGTGGGGGTGTGTGTGTGTGTGTGTGTGTGTGTGTGAAAGCAACATCTCTTTTGAACATACACTGTGTGTGTGTGTCTGTGTGTGCATGTGTATTACTAACAGTGTGCTCCCCGAACACAATCATGAACTATTGTGTGCATGAGGGTCTGTGGGGGCCATTTCTACTGAAACAGTTGGTGCAGTTCTATGAAAACAATCTTGCATCAAAATGGTTACACAGAAAGCCAATGTCTTTGCAATGACGTATCTGCAAATTCGGCTCAATCATTTCAGTTGAAAGGGTCAGCTCATGTTACATATGGTAAGGCGATAATGTAACAAAATGTCAGGACACATGATCAGCTATTGCAGCCTTCTACCCCCAGAATAAAGCCTCTGGACTCACACATCCTTTCCAGAGCTGACCAGACAGCCGCTGTCAGAACGCCTAAGGGATG
>NC_044054.1:25393300-25403300 GCF_902167405.1 Gadus morhua | reverse complement strand
TTGTGATCGTTTGACGCTAAAATCGACATTTGATTAATCGCCCAGCCCTATGACCAGGTGCTGCTGAGGTTTGGTTCTCTAATGCCAGTGGTACCTGGGGGAGATGTCACAGCCCTGCTGCATGAAGGCCCCCAGGGAGAACCAGAGAGAGTTGAAGATCCCAAACTCATTGGTGTATTCTCCTGCCTCCTTCTCCTTTTGCTGGTTCTGGCCGCTGGTCTGGGGCTGTGCCTGGGACTGGGAGTAGCCTATGAGAGGGAAGGAGAATAGCTGGGTCAGACAATCCCCAACATTACCAACAACTGCACATAAACAACAGGAACAGTAGAAGAATGACTAGTTTCATGGTTCAATTAAGTGCTAATAACTAGCTCAAAAATGACCACCTAATTTAAAGACCTATGTTTTTTTGGAAAAATGGTTTTCCACCAGTATATATATTATGTATGAATGCAACATAGGTCACGTTATCAGTAATTCACAGAATATAAATAAACACATTCAATTTGAAATACAGAAAAAAGCAGTGTGTAAGGTTTGTGTTTTAAGGTTTTTAATTTAGTCACAAATCGCCATTCTTTACATAATTGTACATAAACTGTGCATTGCGTGTGGTGGCCATGAAGCCTTAGTCTGATGGATCAATAAATCGTGAAGCCTTAGTGTGATGGATCAATAAATGATCCGATCTATACCATGCGATTGTCCGTGTTCTGAGGAGGAGTTGTTAGCGGCATGTCGGGAAGAGGGGCTGGCTCCAGCTTGCTGCTCGTCTTCATCATCATCGTCTTCGCCCTTCCACTCGTATGGACTGAAACGACTGACCTGTTTCACAGTTACAAGGGAGGTCACCGGCGACGCCATCAGAGAAGATTCAATATTTACGATAACGGCAGGATCAGAACGAACTTGGTCAGGACATCAAATGGAAATAATGTTTGGAATCTATTTGAAGAGGATATTTGTTTCGGCCATGATGGATTTTCCTTTCTCTTCCTTTTGACTTTCATCCAAACAAATCTGAATTACAAATCAATAATATATAAAATATAACCTAAAGGTTCTGTAGGTTTGGTTTAGAGTTATGATTCAAATGAAATTTGTTTCAAAATCGCAGAGCCATCTGTGAGCTATCAGTGAGGGAAATTTGTTTCCAGGTGACGGCGGGTGCCTCTGTCATCGATAATTAAGATGTTATACTACTCCCGGCTCTTTTTTGAATGATCAGGGCCACTCTTCCCTGATTGGTAAAGGGAATCCATCTTCCTGTCAATCAGAGGTACGTGAAATGCGATGCTAAATGGTGGAGAAACGTTGGTAGGTAGAGAAGGAAGAGGACATGATGGAGGGGTGTTTGGTTTCAGTTCTCTTCCACACATATCTGTGCTCTCAACTCTCAAAGCTCCTGTTCCTTTAAGGATTATTTATGTGGAAATGATTTAACCTTTTTTTAACTAGATGCCTTCCCAGACACTAAAGACGAAGATTACCCTATTTGGCAAACTCTGGCAGGTTTTACAGTAATGTAATCAGGTAGCACTATCCCTGTCAAATACAGTTTGTTTTTTTAATAAAAAAATGACCTGGTCTTTTCTGAAACTATCACAGATACACACGTGCAGACAGACACACACACACACACACACACACACACACACAAACACATACCAGGAACAGCACCACGCTGACTCCGATGTACGCAAACACGATGCACATCCAGATCTCATAGGCCAGCGGGTCCAGGAAGGAGAAGACCCCCGGCTTGGACTTGGTGGGCTTCTTGATCATGATGGAGATGCCCAGGGACATGAAGGGCTTGGTGAAGTCTATCATCTCCTCACGCACCAGGGTGATGGTCAGGGGAGCCACCGCCACATCGGCTTTCTGCCAAGGGTCGAGAGAGGTAGAGATGGACACATGCAGAGAAGGGGAGAGAGCGTGAGAGCAGACAAATAAATGCATGCATGAATAAATGAATAAATAGAGACATGCAACGGAGAGAAATTGTTACAACGTGTGACTTCAATCACTTAAAAATGTTTTTAAACGTCATATTCAATTGAGAGTCTGTTAGGTTCTTTCGCAGCCAGCTGTCACGTCTTCCCCCTCAGAGTCTTCAAGGGAGGCGTGTGTTAGATCCCAGTGCAACCCAGGGGCAAAACAAGTCCAAAGAGTGTTAAACTCACAGTGTAACCCAGGGACTAGACCGCACAGACGTGATACACTTACACTTCCCTCCAGTAGAATACAACCCAGCTCCTTCCCCTCTCTCTCTCTCTCTCTCTCTCTCTCTCTCTCTCTCTCTCTCTCTCTCTCTCTCTCTCTCTCTCTCTCTCTCTCTCTCTCTCTCTCTAACCATCTCACTCTCACCATCTTCCTATCTCTTTTTCTCTTTCATCTCCCCATCAATCAGTCTTTCATCCATCTATCTAACACATCTGTTGCCTGTCTGTCTCTTATAACAAAGTTGTATGATTACTTACGGTCCCATCCCCTCCCTTTTTGTTCCTGTCTCCCTCCTCCATTCATCCCTCCATAATCCTCCTCCCAGGAGACGGGTCTCTGTCGCTGCTCTCATGTTGGATCCTTTTGAGACTCTTACTAGCAACCGCAATCTATATACAACAACAAGCGCTGTACAAGCCCCAAGGACAATATCACCACCATCACCACCAGCAACACACACACACACACACACCCAAACACCACCAGCAACACACACGCACCCAAACACCACCACCAACACACACGCACCCAAACACCACCACCAACACCCTCCTCATGGGACTACATTCTTGGGTTTGTGTCTTTGATTATTCTAACCCCTGTAGCCCCCCTTTTAGGGAGGAAACTCTCAACGTAAACGGCATCCATAACAACACCACAGAAAGCATTTTGTTGTTGTAGCTGTTGTTGTTGTGGTTGTGGACGTGTTTGCGTACCCCGTACACCAGCTCCCCCACCATGCCGTTCCACATCTTGGATTCGGCGTCCCTGGAGCCGTACTTGCCGTCGCCCACCAGCTCCAGGCGGTAGTTGAAGCCCACGTGCTTGGCGATCTCCGAGGCCAGCTCCACGCAGTAGCCCTCGTAGCGGTCGTTCCCCACCAGCTGCTCGTGGTTCTTCTTCAGCATCACATACGGGGGCTCCTGCAGTGGGTGGGGTGCGGTGGTGAATGGGAGGGTGGGATTAGTGGGAGGGTTTAGACCCGCCACGGTGCGACTCGACGATGCGACACCACAGGAAAATTTGTTTCCAGTTGGAAATGAGATGATGGATTGTACGAGGAATAGTGAAACCCCCCTCCGCCCACAGAGCGATCAACCGAGAGATCCGAGATCAGTTTCTATGTACATTCCTTTGGCCACAAGAGCTAGGAAATGTACGTTTGAACCATGTGTATGTGTACATATACATATATACATAGTACATACATAGGCTCAAATCACAGTTTTGAGTGTGTATGTATGTATGTATGTATGTATGTATGTATGTATGTATGTATGTATGTATGTATGTATGTATGTATGCATGCATGCATGCATGCATGCATGTATGTATGTATGTATGTATGTATGTATGTATGTATGTATGTATGTATGTATGTATGTATGTATGTATGCATGTATGTATGTATGTATGTATGTATGTATGTATGTATGTATGTATGTATGTATGTATGTAGGTATGTAGGTATGTTGGTATGTAGGTATGTATGCACGTATGCACGTATGTACGTATGCACGTATGTACGTATGTATGTATGACATGTATGTATGTATCTATATATTTAAAGTGTGCAATGAAGAATGTAGCGCATGTGTGTAGTGCACCTGGGCTCGGGGACCTACCAGTATAGTAGTAACCACATAGGTTTTATTCTGCAGACCGTAGAATTCCTCCACTACTGGAACGTAGACTACAGTGTTGACATATTTCTCGTTCTCGTTCCAGTAACCGACCTGTGCACACCCAAACAACAACGACAACGACAACAATCCATGGTTCACACAGTGCCGGCTAGTGAGGGGTCCAGAGAGTACCACGGGGGCGGTTAGAGGTGCTCTCATACTCTACGGTGATCCCCAGAGACCCCATACTATGCTGCTTGTTTCAATAGCCTGATAGGTCAGATGCTGGTTAAAGGGATACAAAAAGGGAACTCAACATTTGTGGCTCGCTCTTACTTGGAAAAAATGTGGCATGGTTTGAACGGTGAGCCCGTTTTGGATTCATTTAATTCAGTGGGAATACGTTGTGACTCCATAAGGTACCTTTATGGGCCCAGTGTGGCTGAGCTCCATAACTGTCAGGGTGAAGTTGGAACGATGACCTCGCTCATCAAATTGGACGTGGCCTGTGAGGCCCTCCAGACGCACCTGTAACACATTCACAAGTTACAGTCACACACATGAAAGACACCCCTCCTGTGTGTGTTCCTGGAGGACCTTCTCAAAGCCTGTTATGTTTTTCTTTAATATAATTTAAACAGTTCAGCTCCTTTGAAGCTGAGGACAAACAGGATTTTGTTTTGAGAACGATGCAAAAACAACATGCTGTGTGGATTTAATGAAAACCTATAGTTTATGCATATAATGTACATTTATATTTAATATAGCTTCTAAATTAAATACATATATGTACACCAGAAATACGGAGGTCTCCAAGAATTTGGTAGCGTTATGGGGGCAGTATAATCTGTTGCCAAACCTAAAGGGCCATTCCCCCCATCCATTGAAAAAATCAGAAAAATGTAACCATAAACCGAAAAGACATATGCTTCTTTCACACGTCTATTGGCAGATTTATGGCAGATTTATGACGAATATGAGTATGCAAATGAGCCATCATTCTTTCATCCATCACAAGTCTGCTTTAGAGCACCCCAGTGGGTACCTAAAGGACATCCCCTTAGGTAATATGGCCATTTTGTGTGGATACCTAAAATAATTACGTCAGAGGCGTCAATGTCCAATGACCGCTGTTGCAGGTGCTGAACACGCAGTTTTTTATAATAGAGTTCAACTTGGAACAACTCACAAGTTGTCAAAGTTGGTACACGTATTGAAACCACCCTTTAACAGGTCTCCAAAAAGTAAGGAAGACAGGAAGAGCAAGCGGCGGGGCAACAGGAAGAACTGTGTGTATAGGAATAGGGATTAGCAGGTGGCACGGCAGGAGATTGCAGAATGACCAATACCCAGACCCCAATGGCCAGCACAGTGGGTTCATGGCAGCACTGTTATAATTACTATTAGCAAAATCACTCATCTTATCTTCGTTAGAAAAAGTAGCACACATGCCGAGTAGAACACATGCAAAATTGGCGTCCCTCTGTGGTCCTGGCTGACGAGGCTCTCCATCTTGGGAATGCTGCACCAGTGTTTACTCTCGTATCTCTCCTCTCATCAGATAATCTTCTTGGGTTTGGATTCACCCGTATGTTTGTGCTTTCCATGAAAAGCTTCGGTAACAGAGGCCAACTGGACTGAATAATCATGATCCATCAGTGAGAGTGAGCAATAAGAGCAATAGAAATGAAGAAAACAACATCCACTCCATGGAGTGGATGGAGTGGATAGCTATCTAGCTCGTCGACTTTCTTCCTCGCTCTCTGTGTTTCCCGTATTTCCCAGACGTTAGGAGCTAAAAGGAGGATGACGCCTTTTTTCCCAGGATGTTAACATGTATAAAGTACATATATCTCTGAGGTGAGTAATGGTTGGAAACATTTAGGATAATGTAAGTACACAAGAATATGTAATACATAAAACAGGTCTAGTTGTTTTAAGATAAGTTAAAGGGGACATATGATTGTGTTTTCCAGAAAACATGTTTTTGAAGCTGTGTGCTGGAAATAGTAACAATAAATCTTGCCTACCGCTATTCCCCTCTGTTTCAGTCCCTTCAAAATGCTCTGTTTCTGGTGTCTGTAGCTTTAATGCAAATTAGCTGCTGCCCATTGACCAATGAGCTGTCAGAGTGAACAACAGCATGGAGGAGAAGGGATTGTTGCCGTTTGCGGACTCCTGGAGCTCTATATAATATAATATAATATAATATAATATAATATAATATAATATAATATAACATATAATAATAATATTATATAATATCTAGGTATTTATATAATATTAAATCTTTCATCACGGCCAAAAGCTATGTGCGCCTTGGATGATACTATGAATCATAAAGACTGCGTCTGACGTCTGTGGTACTTCCACATAGTAAAGACCCCTAGTGGGGTTTATCTCGGCCATGGTTGAGAAGAATTGGGGGAAAGGAACTTTGGCCTTGACTCTCTGAAGTCCATATTGAACCGCGACATGGAGGAGAAAGGGATTGTACTCCGGCAGCTCCGGCGGGGGGAGCTCGGCGGCATTCCGGCAGCTCAGCTCCCGGAGTGCAATCCCTTTCTCCTCCATGTCTCCTCCTTTGGACTGCCGCCAAAGCTTCGGTGGAAGTCCGGCAGCTCCGGCGGGGGGAGGTGGGAGGTAATATTCAAGTGTGCCCCCTTCCTACATAGGAGGGGGCACCGAAACTGACTCGCTGTAGGAGGGGTACTTTCAGAAATGCATATCTCACCCAAGAAATCATGTACAGACCCCAAATCCCAGGAAAAGTGTTGTTTTCACAGTATGTCCCTTTCAAAACAAATATCTTCCATACGTATGACACCTTTAATCAACTACAGAATAATCCATAATTCTAATAATTGTTAGTGACAGTGCTAGGTGTGTGTGGTTGTGTGTGCGTGTGTATGCGCGTACCTGCTGCAGAGCCCTCTGTATGTCGATCCCCTGGCCCCAGGGGGCTGGGGGATTGGCCAGGCACTCCCCTGCGTTCCCCCGCCGAGAGATATCTATCCTCTGCTTCCGAAGATTCTGGAAGGCTGTCGCCATGGCGCTGACACCATCATAGGTTAAAGCCCCTGTGTACTGACCAATCAGAGAGAGATGGGCAAATGAGGGCAACTCTTATAGGATTTCTAATAGTAGGTTCATAATTACATCCTTTTAAATAACCCTGCCTGGGCCCTCACTGGGGAGGTGCACATCCACAGCTGTGTGTTTGTGTGTGTGTGTGTGTGTGTGTGTGTGTGTGTGTGTGTGTGTGTGTGTGTGTGTGTGTGTGTGTGTGTGTGTGTGTGTGTGTGTGTGTGTGTGTGTGTGTGTGTGTGTGTGTTCAGTCTCCCCTCACCTTCAGCCTTCTGCGGTTCTGCTTGATGTCTTTGCTGTCGAAGTCGAGCCACTCTTGGTTGAGCTTCTCCACAGCCGGGTCGGAGGTGTTCACCAGCTGGAAGCCCGTCACGTTGGCCCCCAGCGACTGGAAGGCTGTGAAGTTCAGGTCCTGGAAGCCCTGTAAAAAACACATACACACACATAGACACACACACACACACACACACACACACACACACACACACACACACACACACACACACACACACACACACACACACACACACACACACACACACAAAGACACACATGTTGAAACACACACACACACACACACACACACACACACACACACACACACACACACACACACACACACACACACACACACACACACACACACACACACATACTTACATTATAGAGGTTATCAGAAAGTAATATAGAGAACCCCTGGGACTAAACGACATCTCTCCAACACACACTCACGCATGTGCGCTGGTATCAAACATCACGCGCATGCACCCACACACACACACCCACACACACACACACACACACAGACATATTAAACACTCATACACTTGACATTTGCCTCACAGGAAATTGTAATTTACAAACTCAGCAGGAGATCAAATATACTTAACTGCTTAGAAGACTCACACACACACGTTCCTCCAAGCACACACAAACACACACCCGCACACACATTCATCAAAGCACACACACACACACATTTATCCAAGCACACGCAAACACACACACACACACACACACACACGCACACACACACACACACAAACTCACCAGATTGACGAGTATATAATGGTAGTTTTTCAGAGTCCTCTTCTGAGCTGCAATCTAATAGAGCGCGCACAAGAGAGAGAGAGAGAGAGAGAGAGAGAGAGAGAGAGAGAGAGAGAGAGAGAGAGAGAGAGAGAGAGAGAGAGAGAGAGAGAGAGAGAGAGAGAGAGAGGGTTGAAATGAAGTATGTGGCCGTTAAGTATTTGTATTTATCAGAGGCCTGTAATGATGATGAAAACCGACCATTTACAAACGACTGCATTGCTGCCCTAATGCATTGCCTGAGCACGTGTCCCTTTGTTTGAGGGTGTGTCATAGTGTGCGTATGTTGGTGTGTATGTGTGTGTCCTTCCAAACACAAAATTAGTGGAAAGGCTTTCGTCCTCTTTGAGGAATTAATTGCTCGTCTTCCGTCTTCCATCTTTACCATGACTAAAGAGAGAAACGGAGGGAGGAAAAGAGAGGAAGAGATTTCCTAAATGGGTGAGGGAGGCAGCTTACAAGGAGGGAAAAGGGGTTTGGAAAATAAAAGATTGATTAGGGAGCCGGGGCTTCATAGAGAAAGAGTCCATGTACGGTGGAGAGGAAAGCAATTGTGGTTGGATGGGTTTGTATGAAAGGGCGAGAAGTTTAAAAAGAAAAGAAATGCAATAAAGATGGAACAGCGTGGATGGGAAAGGACCACACAGATGATGATGAAAAAGTGAAGAGTAGAGAAGGCTGGGATATGGGTACCTTCTAATATGGAGATTGCTTCTGGACAACGGACAGTCAAACAAGCTTCGCTGATCACAATGTAATCATCAAGAGAGAAAAATAACATCCATACACTTCTATTTCTTTTGAATGGGAATAAATTCCTGTGTTGCGCCATAGATGATTTTGAAATGCATTTATAAAATCCCTTATTTGAGCCAGGTGATTAAATAACCACATTAGAGATGCTGGAGCGATGCGGGATCTACAAACACAATGTTGTGTTTGTTGCCATCGCCCATTCCGCGTGTAAAAGGGCTCTATTGTATTCTGTGTCAGTGGAAGTCTTTGGAAAAGCTGGCAAAAGCAGTGGCTAGCAGTTCCCTCTGACACAGAGTCTCTAATAGACTGCTGCAGGAAGCCAACCCTGGCTGGGGGGTGGACGGGGGTTATGGTGGGTGGGTTAGGGGGAACCAGGTGGTCCAAATCCTCTTTTCTCTATCCCAGTGTGCAGCAGCAGCAGCAGAGAGGGTTTGGGTTTCATGAGCCGATTGCCTGCTATCTGCATATCTTATTTTATAATGCTGGATGCACAAGCTCACACAAGCATCACATAGCCAGTCGGCTTGAGAAAAACTCGTATAAATATATAAAGGATATAAAGTCCAAGACTTCATCTTCCATGCGGCAATCTACTTGAGACACAAGAATGGAGTTGGAGTTGATGGATGACGTCTACGACTAAGACGTCTACGTCTAAGTCTGTTTAAGTGTGATTGGTTAATAGTTGTAATGCATTCAATATTTATCTCACACTTGAGATAAATATTTACAGTTTTCTTTTATCACAGACACATATTGGTAGATGTTATTTTCTTTACCTGACATGTTTAACTGATAAGCTGATAATAACGCATCACACTAATACACCCGTGTGACCAATTGATGAAGACGGAAGTATATCCGTCGAAATATGTCAGGTAAAGAAGATAACATCTACCAATATATGTGTCTGTGATAAAAGAAAACTATAAATATTGTGATTGGTTAATACTACTACTACTACAAAAAATATATATACTAATGGAGATCAGAACGTTTCTGATACCAAAATCTTCTAGTATCCTGTTCACGGTCAAAATAAATTGAATTCATATCATCATCATCATCATCATCATCATCATCATCATCATCATCATCATCATCATCATCACCAACATCATCAACCCAGTCACCATCACCATCCTCAACATCCTCATCCACAATATCCTCATCTTCATCCTTCTCGTCAGCCTCCCCGCCAGTGTGAGCGTGTGCTG
>NC_044054.1:25373300-25390800 GCF_902167405.1 Gadus morhua | reverse complement strand
CCAGTTTGAGGATCTGCTTTGTTGTTCTGTGTGTCCCTGTGTAATGATATTCAAATGGAAGGAGTGCTAATAGTTGTAAATCTAGTTCAGACCGATGCTCGTTCTATTTTTCCATGGAGATAAAGGTTGAACGAGGCCAAGGCGGGTCTGTAGGCTGATCACTTGAGATCAACATCCACTCTGCAATATTAACATATTCACAACTTTATGTGTCTAGTGTGTTTGAGAGCATCATATTCTTTGTCCGATCCGTGTGTGTGTGTGCGAGTGTGAGAGAGAGAGAGAGCGATAATGGGACATGAGCAAGAGTAGAAGTGAGGGCTCAATATACTGTGTTACGGACGTCCAACAGAAAGAGAGTTTTATAAATATAGACACTAATCCGCTCCCTCCTCTGCATCTCATTTGCATAAACATTCAGTGCGCATGTCATTAGGTATTAACACACCAACACAGCCACACAGTGGGGAGCACCGAGAGGAGAGCGAGGGGAAGAAGAGGAGCAGAGAGGCAAGGAGAAGTATGTGGAGGCGACGTTCGGGTAGCACAGAAATTCTGGCAAACACACACATGCCCACACACGCGCGCACACGCTCACACGCACACACACACACACAGACGGTCACGGTCACGCGCACACACACACGTGCCCACACATGCACGCACACACAGCTGTGTCTTCAGTGAACAGTCGGGTCCAGTATACCACTCAGCCTCACAGTTCATTCCCAACAGAGCTCTTAGGGAGAATTAGGGCTAAAGCCGTTGGCTTCTCAGCATCTATCTGTCTCCAGGGGCTCTCCACGCTGCTCTCAGGAACACTCGCCAACTGTAACAGTTGCACGACTGGGCAACAAGAGCATTGCATGCTGGGTAAAAGTATTGATATCGAAAGTGTTTATTTTGTAGGTTGTTTTTGATAGACCTTTAATTTGGGGTAAGCGTCAAGGAATTGCTTATAATTAACTAACCGATGACGTAAACATCGTTTCTGACTTCGTACTACATGTAGTAAAACCAGTAGGGTCTAAGACTTAAAACTACAGTCGACTGGATCATTGCATACATTTCCCTTAATAGGGAGACATGCAACTATAATCCACTCAATGGAATACATAGTTTACATATATATATATTAGTGCTGTCAAGCGATTAAAATATTTAATCGCGATTAATCAAATTAATGGTCATAGTCATAGTTAACTCACGATTAATCACGAGTAATCCCGATTAATCGCAAATCTTTTTTCTATGCTAAATATCCCTTGATTTCTTTGTCCCATTAATTGTTCTCATTTGAATGCTCTTATCAACATGGAGAAGTGCATCGGCTTACCTTGTGCAAATGTTTTTTTATTGATAACAACATTGGCATCTATTGATCAAAACAGGACGATACAAAAAAAAGCCTATAGTGCAATTAAACGATGAACATACAAACATACTGCCTTGAACATAGCAGTCAGGCTACTGCTTCTTTGTTTTGAGCCAAAAAAATTAAATAATACAAAAAATATATATATATACTAAATTGCGTTAATCGTATGCTAAAAAAATTAACGCTGTTAAAATTGGTTTGCGTTAACGCCGTTAATAACGCGTTTAACTAACAGCACTAATATATATATATTCATTGTGTATAAATGTCACCAATATCAGCATTGGCAAAAACAATACTACAATACTTCTAAATAAGCGAGTAATTTCAAAGCTTTGATCAATGACAACAAATACGTGAAACTCTTATTAGCTGTCAGTTTAAGGAGCTTTTATAAATATCTCTGATGTTTCAGTTCATCGCTCAGACTTGAGGAAGGAACATAGCGAAATTACTGCAGCTGAAGGTTCTCAAATCTATCACGAATGCGCTTGATTAAGAAGCATCACCGGAACTGATCACACCGTACTGAGGCAGACATAGTCGATTGGGAGTCTTCCCAAACATTCAGTTGCATGGTCTGCAAATGACCTTTCAGACAGATCTCAATGCACTACATTTGAAAGGTTCTCGGCTAATACAATGATAAACATGATATGGGTTACAGTGTAAAACATGCCGAACTCCACTTAAGATTACACCGTTATGTATTGTTACGCCTGATCCGTTCCTGTTGCCTTTGGGAGGTTGCAATCCATTTTTTATGTTATTGAAAATACTCAACTGATTCAACTGAAGAAAACACACACGTTTTATAGAACAACTTCTAGTCCACTCAGAGCGACTGTGCTAAGCAACAAGGCACACCTGAATTTATATTATTGTTTCACTGGTATATATATATATATGTCTGCTTGCCGTTTCCAATTTATTCTGTTTTGTTTAGGATTTATTATACTCTCAATTATAGAAGATAAACAGCTTTATATTATATTATTTATTCATATTTTTTACACACACACAGCCGTACACATGCACATACACACTTCCAAAGGTTGGTGGCAAGAGGGTGTTGTAAGCCTTTATATGACCACTCAGGTGGAAAATAGGCACTCAACTTTCTGTTTCCAGGGAGGATTTTATTGAGCAGATGAGATAATAGGCAAGGATGAGAAGGGATGAGGGGAGACAAGAGGAGAGAGGAGAGAGAGGAGACGAGCGGAGAGGAGGAAAGAGCCAGAGCAGGACAGGAGAGTTGAGGAAGCCAGATAAGAGAAAGGGAGGAGAGAGGGAGAGGAGGGAAGGGGAGAAGAAGGGAATACAGGAGAGAGAAGAGGAGAAAAGATAGCCCCATCAGTGACAGCCTATTTCAAGCCTATTACTCAATTCTCTGTCCGTCCCCAGCCAGATGTCTCCCCAACCGCACGTCAAATCCCTTGTGTACAGTACTGCAGCACGGCCGCAGGCAGCCTAATGAGGCCAGCCAGCACATTCAGTTTGGCCCTGTTCAATCAATGCCCTCCGCACACACACACACACACACACACATGCGCGCCCTCCCCCCCCCCCCCCCCCCCACACACACACACCATGCAATATACATACCATATGGTATAATACAAATAATAATGATCATTTTTTTTATACAGTATCTATTTATGATCTATTTATTTCATTCATGTGCACGTGAGATGCTTTGTGAGCCAGGTTCTGAAAAAGCGGAAAGCTTTTGATTTGGCTGCTGATCTCCCTCTGATGTGTATCTATCTACGATGCATGATCCCCAGTGATTCAACTCCATGTTGAGGTGCCATTCTTTTGTATTGCGTGGCATATTAAAACTCCCCCAAGGCAAAGTCTGCCAGAGAATACAAGTGTGAAAAGTGTCTGGCAGTGCCCACAATGCTCTCAGTGCAATCAGTTAATGTGTTCTTGGCAGTAATGTAAAGGAGCTGAATCATTACACTGACACAGAGAGAGAGAGAGAGTGTGAGGGATTGTTAAGCATAATTGTGTTGGATATGGATTCCCAGATAGAGGTTTTAAGATCATATGATTTGATGGAGTCCATCATCCAATACAGTTATAGTCAGAGAGAAGACACAGACCCCCTGGGGTGTAACAGGTGTCATGAAATATGCTGCTCCGGGCCTGTTGGTCCCAGTTTGGTATTTTGTTGGACTACATTCTGCTCAACTGGGGTTTCGTAAATATACTTGAGAAAGAAAGAAACAAAACGTTTTCACACAAAGTAAGTGTTTTTTGGAACTTCTTTCCACATGGCACTCATATGCTGTTCTCTGTGGTGTGTTCCACTGATTATTTATCTCAGCTATCTGGATTAACATCCCTATTAAATCAAACCTAAGCCCCTCTCTAACAAACCCCTACCCAGGAGTCACATTGGTCTCTGCTCAGCATGTAGCATGTATGCGAAAAACAGAAGTCTAACTTTGATCTCTCGTTCAAAACATCAGAATGAAAGGGCAACAAAATGTTGGTTCCCAAAGTGGAAGATTTAAATCTTCCACTTGTAAAATTAAATAATGCTCTCCACAGCCCCAGAGTAGAAGGACTGAAGTATCCTCTGGGAGTCTTTGTATTTCATCAGCTCCCCGAGATGGTACAGGCGCTGCCTTGCTTTTCCCACCAGTGTGTTGATGTGGGTGGACCAGGACAGGTCTTCTGAAACTTAAACTCCCAGATATTTGAAGCTGCTCATCCTGTCATCAGCAGTCCCATTAATTGCAGCGTTCCATATGACTTAGTTTGTTGTAGTAGTACTATCCTCTTGAAGTTCACAATCATCTCCTTGGTCTTGGAAACTTTCAGAAAGAGGTTTTTCTCCTGGCAGGCCCTCCACCTTGTCCAGGTGGGCTGTCACGTTGTCATTTGAGATCAGGCCAACCATGACTATATTGTCTGTTAACATGATGATGGAGTTGTCGCTGCACACGATCATGGGTGTGCAGGGAGTAGAGGTGGGGGCTCAGGAAGCAGCCCATGGGAGACCCAATGATCAGGATGAGTGAGCTGGAGGAGTTTCTCATCCCCCCCCTCTGGCCTAGCTGTACGGAAGTCAAGGATCTAGGCACAAGGGGGTGTGTTCAATCCTAGTCCTTTCAGCTTATCCACCAGTCTAGTGGGGAATATGGGGTAGAATGCTGAGCTGTAGTCAATGAACAGCAATCTCACATAGTCCCCGTTCTGACTGTCCAGGTAAGAGAGAGTGGTGCGGAGGACCTGGGAGACCGCATCATCCGTAGATCAGTTTGGTCTGTATGCGAACTGCATTGGGTCTTAGGTCGGAGGGAGGGAGGATTTGACGTGGTCCTTAATCAGCCTCTCAAAGACCTTCATGGCCGCTGAAGTTAGGGCCCCTGATCGTTCAGTAGTCATTCAGGCATGCCGGAGAGTTGATCTTCGGTACAGTGACAATTGTGGATCTTTGGAAGCAGGTAGGTACAACAGATGTAGCCAGAGAGAGGTTGAATATGGTGGTGAAGACAGGAGCTCGCTGGATGGCGAAGGACTTAAGCAATCGCCCAGATATGCCGTCCGGTCCAGCAGCTCTCTGTGTATTCACTCTCAACAGAGCCTTGCTCACGTCGTGTTCCTCCACGGAGATTAGCTGCTTAGCCCCAGCGTGTGAACTCTCCACAGCCACGCTGGTCAACATGCTGACGCTGTCGTTGTAAGCCGGCATCTAGCGGTAGTGTTGTTGCCAGTCTCGGATCGTGCATAGAAGGAGTTCCGGTTCAGTTATGCAGGCTTCCAATACATTTGGTTAAAAAGGAATGCATTTGGTAATATGGAGCTGAGGTAATGTTAGAAAGAGAGGGCAATTTGAAAATAAGAAGGAATCTGCAATTCAGTCCCGTAATTTCTATTGATCCATGCTGTGTAGTATGTCCTACTCTGCTTTATCCGATTGATTCGTATATATTTCAGAATGTGTTTTAATGTTGCCAGGTCAATGATGACAAACCTGTTTAGGTGTATAATGTGCAACATGACCAGTTCATGATTTTTTCAAACACATGTTTTTAATTTAATGATATCTAAGATATCACATAAATAGCACATCTTATCTTGTCTTTCACCATGTCATATTATGACAAAATGCGTAACTATTGCTGGTTTCTTTTCACATGTAGGCCTACTGCTTTGTGTGTAGCTGAAATGCAGCATTTGAATTTGACTTGTAGGTAATGGGGAACATGGATAATTCCACACAGTGAGCTACTGGCAGAGTGTGCATTCAACTGCGACCTGTTTGGTTGAGTTTCCGGCATGTCGTAGCATAGAATTTAAGCATTTGAATTTGCATGCTCTAGAATCGTCGTTATTGGCAATATTATATACTTATTCAAATTCAGTGTTCACTAAAGGTAATCACATAGTTATCTTTGTCCTACATTAAGTTACATATATTATATTAAGAATATTCTATTGAGCAGATTTTATAGGTTATTGTCAGCTCAAACAGTTGGTATATAGCTCTACATTCCTTTTGAACTCTGTAGCTACTTATATTTTATGTTTAGGAAAATCTGTTTAGAAGGAGAATGATCATTTAGCACCATTTGGTCACAATATCACTGATTTGTTCATTGTAGTTTCCTGGTAACTGTTGTTAAAATCCGGATAGAGTCCAATATGATTGGAGATGATTGTTGTACCTTTTACCTTCAAGCTGTTTAACCTAGAAACAGCAACGAGTAGGAGTTAGATGGGACTATCCTGAGATAAACATCACAGGACATCTCACAGATGTGCCGTCAGTCTAGTTCCTTTGATGCAATTATAATTCTTATAATATGCCAGGCTACACAAGGAATCTCTAAATGTGGAATGCACTATAATAATATCCCCCAGCAATAAAAGTCAGACCCTTTCTTTGTAGAAATGTATTGATGCTAAATTCTGTGAAATTGTGTTGCTTTTGCCTTTGTGTTGGGATTTCTGCATTTATGTATCTCATTAATTGCTTGTGTTTTTCGATTTGAAAAGCTGTTTGGATATGCAGTGTGCTCGAAACGTCTAAGCCCCCGTATTAAGGGCATGCCAGAACAATCAACACAGTCTAGAACTAAACACAAGGTTAGGTTTTTTAATAAAATGCATTTACAAAGGTATTTTCAAATTCTAAATATGCATATCAATATCATCATCAACGTACACTAAACGTGACTAAATTGTTGTTGTTTTTATTTGATGAACATGGCCGATGATATGCAAACATGAACCAAATCGGTTTTAGTTCTCAAACCTAAAAAGGAAAATTACTGTGGGGCGGCAAGTCATATGATCAGTGTATGCCTGAACACCGTGTTACATCGGTAACACCAACTACTGCAGCAAGCCTACTTTGTTGATGCCGTTCTTAGGTTTTAATCCGTGCACTTTTTAGTTATCTGAACATTTACAGTCGCCATCCAATCAGACAGTTGGAGAGGATCCAGTTGTGCAAAGATTGTTGCGTCATACCCAAGAAATCTCATGGCTGTAATTGCTGCCAAAGGTGCTTCAAATAAGTACTGTGTAAAGGGTCTGAATACTTATGTCAGTGGGACACGTACACTGATAGGCGGGTTTGGTTTGGATCTGCTCTGTATTGCATATATCTGTCTGTTTAACCTTGTCTATAAGATTGGTAAAAAATGTAATCATACTTTTTAAGGACTTTTCACTCAGGCTTTCAGTGTGTTGTTCCTATCTTTTTTCCCCTAGAGGCACCAAGAATCCAGCTGATTAATCGCAATTTGGAGGTTTGTAATTTAACCGATAAATTGAACTGCCACTTCTGGTACAGATTCATTGACGTTTTGTGGTATATTTTGATTCTAGTTATTAATAAGGAGGCTCCGACGGGTGAGGAGAATAACGAGAAAACCATAAAAAATTGAATTTGATAATAAGCCATAAACAACAACCCAAATCTGTAAAATAATAGTGTTACTACTAGAAACTTTGAACCAGAAAAAACTTTTACCGATGCACCCTATCACGTAACTCTTTGCATGTCTGCCGGCTTTGTGACTTGGTTCTGTTTCATCATCATGTTCTTGTTCAATTTATGCTGGGTGTCAAGTGTACTTAGGTTAATATTTAGCAGTTTTTCCGTCGATAATGCAGTTCTTTTTAAGAATACACTTTATTCCAAATATGTTCAGACTGAAAGTATTTTGAAATGTAATTGTAACCCTGCGTTCACACCAAAAGATGCAAAAAGTTGACGCGCGTCGTGATCCCATTCAAAGTGAATGTAGAGACGCGTTGCTGCTTTGCTGCCGCAGCATTTGCTGCCGAGAAAACGGGCAGCAAAACTTGATTTGCGGCGCGTCAAAATCTGATTTGTGGCGCGGCATGCCCGTGCCCGCTGCCGGGCACGGGCGAAGGGCGCATTCACGTATTTTGCGGCGCGTCAAATGCTGCTCGAGTTCAAATATTTCAACTTTTGACGCGCCGCAAAACCTTTGACGCGCCGCAAAACTTGATTTGACGCGCCGCAAAACTCAGGCGTCAACGCGTTCGGGCAGCAAATGCATCTTTTGGTGTGAACGCAGGGTAATTGCTGTTGATATCATTGTAAATTCAATTGAATATTACTTAAATCTTTCAAAAATATCTTTCAGTTTGTTAAGTTATCGATTATTTTTTTTGAAATACACTTAAACTAGTAAAAAAGTATATTTTAAAGTATACCATTAGTAAAAAAATATCTACTTTAGTATATTTAAGTGCATCTTATTAGTGTCTCAAAATAGTATGGTCAGGTACATTTATTTGTATTTAAGTATGTCTTTAGTATGTAGAATGTTGGTGTATTTTAGTGTTCTCTGTGTTCACATTTCTTAGTGTGGGGACAGGCCACTCCAACTGATACCAGGCGTTATTTCCAACGATCCTCCATTTGTTTATGTCCCTACAAGGACGAACCAAATAGCCAGTCCCAGGCTGTCTGGGACATAGCCAGGGCAATATACCTTATCAAGGGAGCGACTGCTTTTGTTCTTTTGTTATTCACGTTTTCTTATGTACAATACGTATGCCCCAATCCTTTGGTTTGGTGAGAAGAGGGATCGACAGCCGAGGAGCATGTCTGGAGACTGCTCTTCACCCACCTACACTATTGATTAATCAACCTAAGTCTCTACCTTGCTGTATTACATCCTCGAATAAACCATCATTTCGATCCTTTGATCCAACCTGTCAAGCTGCCTTGATTTCCACTTCAAGAACTACTAATACGACAAAAAAAAGACACATCGCCGAGTCAATACGAACAGCTTAGAAATAAGCCGAAATCTTTCAAGTAGCAGTAATGAGATATCATGAGCGTATTCAATGCATTGCTAGTAGATCAATAATAGCACACTTTTAGTACATTAATCATGGAAGAAAATGGAATATTACTACGTAGGTACAGTTCAATGAAGTGTTTTTGTCCAGGGCCGTTGCTTACCTGAGTCGGAGCTGTACATGTAGACGAAGCGGGTCCAGCTGAAGTGCTCCACCAGCGCCATGAGGGGCTCCTGCAGCTGGGGCCGGAGCTGCAGCATGAACTGGTTGTTGGTGTGGATGGGGAAGGAGGGCGTCACGAAGCACACATGCAGAGAGCCACAGAAGGACATGAGCATGTTGACCGTCCGCTGGTCGTACAGGCCCATGATGGCATACACGCCCTTGGCAAACTGGGAACAGACTGGGAAGAGGAGAAGAATAAAGGAAAAACAAGGGGGATAGAATAAGAAGGTTTGGTTAAAGCTATCAAAAGTAGTGACATGTCATTCCCTCTATCTCTACGGACAATCCTCCTTATCTTCATTGTCCTGTTCATGAAAGAAAAACGGTCCTCATAAAAAGAGACTGGGAATGTGATCTGTTTTGCAGGGGTGCTGTTTCATTCCGTGAACAGAAGGTTTAAGATTGATTATGAGTGAAGATTTAAAGGTGTAAGCGATCTGATGAATGCATGATTACAATGAACAGGAAACAAATAATAACTACACAGACTAAAGAGTAAATGACTCAGATATTCATAAAAAGCAGTTGCACCCTCCATTAGGGCAGCCATTCATAGCCTAAATCAGTCCCACCTCCTACTCCTTTCTATATTTGCATTCATGATTTACACTTGGGGTCTTATTCTCTGTGTATTATTTGTAATGTGATTATTGATCTCCATCACCAATGCAATAATGTCAAACTGTGTTTGCTCATTCATTTTTGTTGCTCTCTTTTTCTCCTTGCTTCTCTCTCAATACACACATTAGCAGCACTGTCTTTATTGTCCTTGGATGAAGACTGAGACAACACAACACAACCCATGAGCTACTCACTGTTAAACACAATACTTTGACAAAATAAGAGAGGTAGAGAAAGCCGAAGTTTGAAAGATAAAGACTTTATTATCTCTTGTAAACAAGTAACAACAAAACCTGAGTTGGTTTGATCTCCCGTTCTGGAATCAGGCTTCATCATTATGTTCCCAAACTGTGTGGATTCCTCCTACATGCGCTGACCAATCACAACACGTATGTATTGGGCCTAGATATAAGGCACCTCCCGTGTCCTCCATGCAAGTTCCCCATTAAATGAACATACAATTATCCTCCTTCTCTGGATTTTCAGTAGATTACAGCATAAAGAATTGACATCTTAAAAATTTCTGTTATATAAGATATAAGGTTGCATCCCTCTATGATTTGAATCCACTTGTCAAGTTATTCATTATATTGATATAAAACAGACATAATTATGACATAACAGAGATGATATGTCTGCCGACGATAACTGGCTTGAAGTAGTTTGCCCTATATTTTTGACAAAAACAATATTGAGTAAAGTAACAAAGTATAATCAAAGAGAAAAAAAAATGCCACACATAAGATACACATAAAAACCTTCAACCAATTGACAACAATACCACTGTAAGTGATTGTGGAATACATTCATATTGCAGGCAATAAATAACTTTGAATGTAACTTTGTAACATTTACTTTTTTTAACCTTCATAACAAGTAAAAGTCATATAAGCCAAAGTAAGAGAAAGAATGAAGGGGGCTCCTTTCTTCTTTGTGGCATCCATAAAGCCCTCTTCATGTCAGAATTACGTGAGCCAGGTATAGCGGGGTTTACTGCTTTAGGGGTCAACTTGGAGTAAGCTAAGTAATGAACAAGGTTCATCTCAGCGGCAGCAGAAGGTCTAAATGATTAACACTTGCGAATGTCACTCAGAATGTAGTCCTCTGTTGACGCTCTGCTTTTAGCACATATATTTCATTCATCTAAGAAAGATAATGCTAATACTTCCTTTAAACCTATCACAGACGCACAGCTAAGACCTCACATTATTACCCCATCTTTCCAATGTAATAACGTATGAATACTTACGATACAGTTACAGGTCCGAGGTTTTCCTTTGTAAGTTGCCGGACTCAGGCTAACGTTATCTTCTTCAATAAACCCTACATTAATCTAATGCAGTTACTAGTTTGTTTGCGATGTTATTTTACAACATGATTTCTCCTTACCTCTATAATTTTGCTGAAATTCTAACTCAAAGCAATACAAAGGTTACATTCAGTCGCCAACTATATAACGCAGGCTTTAGGTCAAGTTCCATGAACAGAATCTTTATATGAAAATATTAATTTGACTACTACCAGGAATAGCATCCACTTGGGTAGATGCAGTGCTTTGCAGGTCAAAAAGCAGCAAGGCTTATTTTATTTTTATTTTTTTGGACCTCAGCTGGTGTTTGCATTCAATACGAATGTGCATCATCCACGAGGCATCTCTTATGAAGCAGAAGAGATTAGCAAAGACAATTCCTCTGGGAGTTTAAACACTGCTAGTGCAGAGTATCTGCTGTAACAGGCTGTATCCCTCTGAGCCATGCTATCACACTATCGTTGTAAAGGTCTTCTCTCTCTGGGCTACATGCCAACAATAGACTAGTTCCCCGAAGGAGATGCCATCATGCTAACAAGGTATATGTCGCTAGGCATTAGCATCTCGCCATACATAAGTACACACACACAAACAGACAAACACACACACACACACACACACACACACACACACACACACACACACACACACACACACACACACACACACACACACACACACACACACACACACACAGAAACACACGCAGTCTCCTCCCAACCACAACCCCCTGATCTCAAGGTTGAGTGTAGGGTGATAATCTCTGGGAGAAATGGGGGGCATGTCTGGTTGTGGAGTAGTCAAAATGATGAATTGAACCGTAACAGAATTGCAGTATGATCTTATAGGACGATGTGCGTATGAGGTGGAACTGTGTGTGGGATGATTATACACTTTGACACAGAGACCTCGGAGTCCCAGGAGGAGAATGGCAGATGGAGTTCACTACTGTTAACTATCTAGTAATGTAATGCTCGTGAATGTGGAAAAGAAATACCGTAATTTAAGCAGCTGAAAAACGCTAATGGAACTACACATAGGTATCATCAATGAAACAATGCTTGTGTTTAATTACATGCTGAGTAGAAGATTGGATAACAATTATAAGTTCAGACAAACACACAAACACACATATACACAAAACCTAACTAAATATGAAACATTTTCTGGGCCAAACTGTGATTCCTTACGGTGACCATGACAACAACATTGCAAGATATTTTCATCTGGAGTTGCGATTAATCATTTCATTCTAACTGCCACTGAGCAAGGAGAATTCTATCTTACTTTCGTGTAGGTGTAAAGCTGTAAATATGCTATAAAGATATGTGCTAGAAGAGTGAGACGAAATTAGTCATTATCGGAGTGAACATTTAACTTTGTGCTACTGTGCAATTCCCACACGAGACACGGTTTGACGTGGAAGCGAGACGGTAATTACATGTGACTGCTTGCTACAAACAATAGCTGTGAAACTAAAGTAAGCCGTGCATTAGCTGACCTTGTCCGGCAAAAAAAACTGAAAAAGGAAACAAAATAAAACCAGGCCAACAGAAGACAGAGAAAAGCCATCAGTGAGCAGGTTCAATACCACTCTGGTGACTGGGTTCAAATCCCTGCCGAGAGGCGCCTGAATGGGCCGACATGCAGGGCATCAACAAAGCCCTGTCGTCTGAGACATGTGTGCGCCTGAGGACACCTCAGGAAACAACAACATGAAAACCACTTAATCCTTTCAAGGAACACTTTTGCACTGACTCCCCACCCTATTGTCCCTTTTCACTAGCCAAACACACGCATGCACACGCACACGCGCGCACGTACACACAAACACACACGCACACAGAAACACACACACACTTGTGCACTGGTTCACACTGCCTCTCACGGACATGCACTCTGAATCCCTTGAACCTGCAGCATTTCTTGGTTGCTTGTATTTTCCTGGCTGCATGGGAGAGGATGTGAATTTGTTTACACACAGTGAATACAAGAAGGACCTCTACCCACTACCCAGCTCAGTCAGAGATTTAAATATGAGCGGACTCCCCATGGATCCACCCTGAATGGCGGACCAGCACACGGCAGGGTCAGCACACAGCATCCCCCTTTACAAACTGCATTGAGCTGTGACCCAATGCCAGGGAGCAAACTGAACCACTTATCTGTTTTTCATTGGCCATGTTTTTGTGTGCAATGGCTTGTGAATGCATGAATGTCAGGACAAGCAGGACAAGGCTGATAAGAGCTGGCTTTAATAAAAGGTCAGGTGGTTGTTATTAGGAAGCTGCTTGGGACTTGGAGCCCTGCTCCTTTTTCGATTGACTGTTCAAAGGTAAATTACCATAGAGCCTGCACTACCACACACCACAAAACTTTTCTGTCCCTGCTTCCCTTATCAATTTTCCATACTTGTGATAAGATACATCTTTAAGACATCATCATTATTTCATTTATTCGTAACGTCAGCACTGTTAAGCCCCATTAAACATTGAGGATTCTTAGGCCTGACACGATACTTAGGTATTCACAAAGTGAATCTGTGGATACCTTTCATTGTAGGAATTATTCCTTTATCTCTGCCCTTGTTTTTGCAAAAGTTGCTCAATTTGATGATGACATGATGATGACCAAGAAGAGCAGGTCCCCGAAAGTTTGGGTACCGGTCAAAGAAAAACGATCAGTGCCGCCACTCCATGGATAAGAAATTCTGAAACTTGATTTACATTTATTTTTTTGCCTCTTTTTTTGCCCCAATATATTTTGTGTCGATATTTAATCTCATGATGTCACAGAATAAGTGACAGTAATTGCTCTTTATCGCAATGCATCACTTCGCCTATAAGAGCTCTTGAGTCACGCATAAATGGTGTTTACTATTAAACCAGTGTCTCTGTCTCTTTGTGTCTCTGCGTGTGTGTATATGTGTGATTGCCACTTTTACCCCCTCCTTCCTGCAACTCTAGCAATCATGCAATTGTGTGTGTGTGTGTGTGTGTGTGTGTGTGTGTGTGTGTGTGGGGGGGTCATTTAGTTGTCACTAAGGAACTTGGAAACTGAACTTATTTCTTCCCCTCCAACAGTCCTAAGCCATATCTCACTCAGTGTCTAGTGCGTACCATCCAGTCAAAGTCCAAACATGCACTTCAACGTTTGCATCAGACTTTGCGGTCAATGTTATGGAAGTACTGTCATGATACTGAGATGGATTGCAATAAGCTTCCCTTGCGATGGGCTACTTTTTGTTTTCTTTGCATTTTGTGACGCTACACAGGAGTCTCTAAGGTTCAAAGAAACCAGAGTTCTCCATGTGATCAATAGCGGCATACCTTTCATTGATCGAATATACAGTCAATTGAATACTGTCTCGATAGCATAATCAACGGACTGTTCTAGTAGCTGCAGCCATCTCTGTTGTCTGAATGCCTCTACGGTGTGACTGCATCGTCATCGTGATTCATCAAGCCTCAAGTTCGATAAATGGTTGTGATTGGTCGGTCTATTCCGTATTTTCCCATACAAAAGATATTATGGGAGAGAGGCCAGACCTATCTGCAGAGCAAATAAAACATGAGCTGGCGAGATTTGACTGGGTCCGTGGCTACAAGAAACAGGGATGTCGCATTCAGGTGACAACCAGTAACATCCAGGACAGGCACCCCCCCCCCTCCCCCGACCCCCCTGGATTCACTGAGTGACTGTCTGTCTTAATAACCTGCCTGCCTGACTGATTGTCTGTCTGACTGCCTAGCTCTTTTCCTGTGTATGTGTGTGTGTTTGCACGCGTTTGTCCTCCTCTTGTATTCCGTACTGATGGACCTGATCTCTCTCTCTCTCTCTCTCTCTCTCTCTCTCTCTCTCTCTCTCTCTCTCTCTCTCTCTCTCTCTCTCTCTCTCTCTCTCTCTCTCTCTCTCTCTCTCTCTCTCTCTCTCTCTCTCTCTCTCTCTCTCTCTCTCTCTCTCTCTCTCTCTCTCTCCTCTCTCTCTCTCTCTCTCTCTCTCTCTCTCTCTCTCTCTCTCTCTCTCTCTCTCTCTCTCTCTCTCTCTCTCTCTCTCTCTCTCTCTCTCTCTCTCTCTCTCTGTCCCGCCTGCAATTTCTGTCTGTCTGTCTCCTTTAGAATGCTGGTTTAAGGTCTCAGTCTGAGAACCAGAGATTATCTGCTTCTAAAGGTGTCTTTCTGCAGCAATAAAAATAATATTGCAAATATATAAATAAGGCTACATTTGGACTCAGCAAATGTCTATGCAAAGGGTAACAAGAGTAACCAAATTAATGTAATCTGATTGAGGAGTGGACATGATCATGATGGCGTTTACATTAGGGATGAGTATTATACAGAGCCCCTTGAGGGTCAGGCAATACGTTTTGCGTTACCACAACATTATTTTGGGTTAACTCACATTCAAAAACTCTAAAGCAAAACGTTGTTAAAACTCTTAACTAACGTAGTAAGGTAGACAATGTGCTATAACCTAATCTTTACCTGAACAAGCCGTCCTCTGAGCTGGACCAATAACCTTGGTCTGGACAGCTGGCTTCGAGACGAGTGCGCAGGGACCGTCTAAAAAGTGCAGCACGAAGAGTGTAAAGAGGTCCCACTACCTCCATAGTGTGGTACTACACTGATACTTAACTGAAAAAGAGTGAGGTTACTGAATATTTGTGCTGTATCTCTTTTCGGTGCTGCAGCTCCGAAGGGTGAATAAAATGGCACAACATAATTTATGATGTTGTGCCGTCGTTTACAAGAGTTTTTACACCTTTACACATTTGAATGTGTAAAAGATTAATTCCACCTACCAAAACTATTTTAGCCATTTTTCTTTTCATTTTTGATGAGCTGTATTGGAAAGCATTTTTTGAAATCTTAATCAAACTTGTGCATACTGCAAGTTTGCAAAGATGAACTACCTACGCGTCGTACAAAGTGTTCAAAGGTCAAATTGGTGTCGTTGTACCCATTCGAATGGGGGAATCGAAAAAAAAAAAAGCCTAGATCTCGAAATATTGGCAGATTCCTTTAAAGAAGGATACCAAAATACAGGCACATGTGGTTCTGTGATGCTATTTCGACAACAGCTGCAGCCGAGGATGTCACATTTGATAAAAAGATATATTTGAAAGGATCGGGATGGCTTTGGCTCCAACCTCTGTCAATCTCTAAACCTTTTTTTATCCAGTATTGTTTTCTGTCATTGTTGAAACCTCAATTTTACCCAACTCATAATCTTTTCTCTAGAGCTCTTACTTTACCTGGGATTATGCTACACGTAAAAAACACAACCACAGTTAACCATTTTTTATATTGAATGCTAAATGGAGTATACATTTTATAATATATAAAGCGCACATGTGTATGAGTTGGTAGTCTTTGTTTAATTGCATCTCAACTATTATTTAACGTATAGTGTTGTTCTACGAGAAATATGACTTTACACGTTTTACAGTCTGATACGGTATCTAAAAATTAAAGGTAGTTTAGTAGCTTAGAATAAACCCTAGACTGCTCAAAGCCATGGACTTAATGGAGTTATAAAATTGTCAATTTGAATTACACATTTTTGAAGTGCTACAGGTTGCAAAGCTGTACTGTATAACATACAGCCTTGCCTTCTCCTGTTTTGTGTTCTGTACAGTATATCTGAGAAGGGAATGCGAGTCATGCTGTGCCTCTCTCTGGAATCAACACCGATAACATAGTTTTGTGAACAGAATAAGAAGGGGACCAATAGAGAGAAGAACTAGAAGGGAAAGAGTAGGGAGGCAAAGGAGAAAAAAAATGCAAAGGGAGACTGAGTGAGTGGGAGAGAGGGAGTGAGGGAGAAAGAGAGACTGAGAGATACTGAGAGAGGGATAGGGAAGTCGGAGAGAATCATTTGAACAGAATTCCAATAGAGAAAGAGACTTAACATTAAAAAAGGCTGTTGAGAGATACATGACACATGATACTGCGGAACCAAAATATGAGAAGTGAAGGAGGGAAAATAGCAGATGTATGCAGATGGCCATTTGCCTTACTACTCTTAATAATTGCAAAATCATAGCTTATCCCTTTAAATGTCCCCTCTATTCAAACACTTAAACCCAACATTTAAAAAAAAACATTTTGGATTCAGAGCTCTAGGAAAGAGGGATGATGATGGTTACGGCCCATGCCAACTTTGAGATACTTTTCTCTCAGTGAGTTCTGTCGTTGTGTAATATTTGCTTAGGAAGGCTCCTAACTGAGTGTAATTATCCAGAAGTATCTAAGTGGCATCCATGATAAAAGCTGTATGAATTATCTCAATGCTAAGGAAAGGTGCTTCAATACACTCTTATCTCCTTAAGGGTCACTGGGCCATCCTTTACCAAAGGAAGGAGATAATGCCGTCCCACAATCCCTTTGGCAGGAGAATTTAAAACAACACACCATTCGGCCGTTAACGGAAACAAACGATCAACATGACTTTCCTATTTTCATTATTTCATACATTAATACTAATTAGAATCAATGCACATATGACATGAGTGGACAGGAGTGTGAGCGTTAGCAACCTCCTCAATGTGAAAAACTCTCGTAACCCTTTTGTGACGGGGATCCTTTACAAAAATAAATTAAACCTTGGTATGCACTTATTACCGCTACCTAGCTGGCGAGCTAACACAGCACTTGTAAAAC